>NC_092382.1:90407794-90607674 GCF_030028105.1 Mobula birostris
GGATAATTGTCCCATTTCAACCAGTAAAGCCGAAACAGAGGATGAGCTTAGGGTATAACAACACAATCAAAAAGCCTGTACCTGTATCACACCCAATTAAGTGAAAGTTGAAGATGAAACTGTTCCATAAGCTACACAGCCATTATCAAGAACACAACAGGAATTCTACAGATGCTGGAAATTCAAGCAACACACATCAAAGTTGCTGGTGAACGCAGCAGGCCAGGCAGCATCTGTACTGTACCTCTTCCTAGAGATGCTGCCTGGCCTGCTGCATTCACCAGCTACTTTGATGTGAGTTGCATTATCAAGAACAGTTCAGTTTAAACAGATCTAAATAGTTAACAGAGATTTCTCAAGAATGGGCACATAGACACCTGAGAATACTTATTGCTCCATTGTATTTATCAATTATTTTACTGATATGGTGCTTCCATGTCAGCTGATTATCCATCCACATGGTGAGAAATCATACCACTTGCACATCCTCAAGAGTTTGACCATATAATTACAAATCAAGCTCGAGTCCATTAATCCAATTTTTAAAAACACATAATTTATGTTTTAGCTACTGAGAACATAAATACTCATCTACTTACCTACTGTTAGACCTTTAAACTCATCAGGCGATTTAGTTAGAACCTGATCCCGATATTATTTAACCTCTTCACTTAAATTAGCTTGATGATGAATTGCAACAAATCACCCAGATCATAACTCAATCTTCCCTACTTCAGTGACAATCATTTTACCCTTATCAATCAATACTAGAAAATTATGATCCCTACGAATCCCCCCGTTTTCTGAATCATTTGACAGACATCTTCATTTTTAAGGTTCTTTTGAAAATGAAATTTCTGAAGCTAGATAAATCACCTGGACCAGCTGGTGTGGACTGCAGGGTACTGAAAGTGCTGGCAGAAGAGATTGTGGGGGCATTAGTAATGATCTTCAAGAAAAGAGAGAGGTAGAAGAAAGAAAATCATAAGCCAATTAGTCTGACCTCAGTTGTTCGGAAAGTTTTGCAGCAGATGGATAAGGATATTGTTTCAGAGTATGTGGAAGCACATGATAAAATAGGCTGCTGTCTGCATGGCTTACAGGTGGGAAAATCTTCCCTGACAAATCTGTAGGAATTCTTTGAAGACATAACAAGCATGACAGACAAAGGACAATCAGAGGCTGTTGTGTACTTGGATTTTCAGCAAGTCTATGTCAAGCCATCACAAAGGAGGTTGCTTACTGTTTTTTGCCCATTTCCTTTCCCCATGTGCTTGTCTTTGAAGCAAATACAAAAAATTAAGACCTTCCCCATTTCTCCAGGCTGCATGGATAAAGGACCATTCCAATCATCACGAGCAACGTTGTTATCCCTTGCAATCCTTTTGCTCTTCATATGTCTCCAGGGGTCCTTCACCTAGTCTGCTCGAGAACTCTCATGTCTCCTTCTGACTCGACTGAATTCTCCCTTCAATCTTCTATACATTTCTCATACTTCTCCAGTTTCTCAATTGATTCTAAATGTTTATGCTGCTTTCTGCTTCTTAATCAGGTCTTCAATATCTCTCTAAAAACAAGATTCCATAAAGTATTGCCTTTTATTCCAATACAAACTCCAAGTCCCTCTCCCTGCAAAAAGACTGAGCAAAACGGATCAGGCACATCGACACCTAAACCCCACTCCACACACAAAACAAAAACGAGGATCGGGTAAAAAGAAACATAGAATATAAGATTGAAGACAGTCAAGAGTACAAAGTCCAATTCCAAAACACAGAAAAAATCTGGGCAGCACTCTCTGGGCAGCAGCAGGCTCTCCCCTCTCCCCTCTCCGGTACAGAGCAACTGATCAAAAGGCAAGCAGCTAGCCCAGACACACTGCATTAGCTTCGATCTCCGTCATCCCTTTAATTGCTGAACAATGGAAGCTTTAGTCAACCAAACATCGGCTTGCATCCCTTCCTGCAGCCTGCCCATTGCAAGGTTCACGCACCCTGCTTCTGACCCGTAGGATCTTCTTGGAGACTGCAGAGCACTGAAGCGTGTAAACGACATCCAAACAGGGTATTCTGAAGCTCCCCCCTCCCCCCCCGACCTATACTTTCCTCCAATCACCTTAAAACTGTGCCCTGGGAAAAGTCTCTGGTTGACCACTCAATCTATGCCTCTCATCAAGGATCCCAGAGGAGATCCCTGGGGAATATCACTCCAGGCAGTTTACGATCCATCAACAACCAGCCTCTGCATTCTTTGGGCAATCTAATTCTGAATCCATAAGCCAAGTTTCCTGTGCGTTCTTTCCAACATGATTTCATGATTCCTTCAGCGGGGTAGCAAAATTGAACACAAAACCCCAGGTGCTGCCTCACCAACAATGAAACTGACAGTGCCCTGGGAAGACCAGATTGAGGAGGCATTTGAACAGAACAAAGCCAAGTACAAGGAGCTGGTGGGTCAGTGGCGGAGACAAGTGGAGGGCACGAGCTGAGCCTGTAGAGGTTTTGCGAGCTGACCACTGTGCAGAACCTACTCTCCTTGGTGTTCAAGGGAGTGCAGAGTAAAGAGCTATCAGAGCCATCATAAAGGCTGCTGTGCAAGCCCCAGACCACTATGGATCAAGAGGGTTGACCTGCACACCAATTCTGCTGGGACAAAAGCCAAGGCCTGATCAACCCTGGCTGTGTTGCCTGGGCAAGGATGACTGATGTCGAAGCGCTCAATGGCCCCAGCTTAGATCACTGATGATGTGTCCCAGTGCATCCTGGGTTGCATCTCAGCATTAAATCGACTGCAGAAGGGGTTTATCAGGATGCTGCTTGGATCAGAGGGCTGAGCTACAAGGAGAGGTTGGACTAACTTGGATGTTTTCTCTGGAGCAGCGGAGGCTGCGGGGAGACCTGATAGGGTTTATAACATTACAGGAGGCATAGATGGGGTTGATTTAATACACTCAGAATCTTTTACCCAGGGAAGGAAAGTCAAATATGAGGGCAAAGTTCAAAGTAAATTTTTATCAGTGTCACTCTATATCCCCATACACTAACTTGAGATTCAGGAAATTAAAGAAATCAATAGAATTTATGAAAACTATAAATAACAGATTTTCAAACATCCAACATGTATAAGAATACAAATTGTGCAAAAATAAATAAATAATACTGAGAACATGAGTTACAGATTCCTTGAAACTGGACTTAGGGTGGGAGGGCATAAGTTTGAAACTCATCGAATGTTGAAAGGCTTAATGGAGTGGATGCTTCATCTGGTGGAAGAGTCCAGGACCAGAGGACACAGCCACAGAATAGAGGGGCTTCCTTATGGAATGGAGATGAGGAAGCATTCCTTTAGCCAGAGACTGGTGAATCTGTGGAATTTGTTGCACGAGTACACGAGTACACCTGCTCGTTACTGTAAATTCTGCATCAGCCAATCAGGTGGCAGCAACTCAATGAAGAAAAGTTGCAAAGGTGGTCAAGAGGTTCAGTTGCTGTTCAGACCAAACATTAGAATAAGGAATAAATAACGTTTACTGTGGACACTGTGGGTCTCCTGAGATTTTCACTCACAACAGTCTCAGAAGTTTACAGATCATGGTGCAAAAACCAAGTAAAATTCCAGTGAGCAGCAGTTCTGAGGGTGAAGATGCCTTGTCAATGAAAGAGGTTAGAGAATCATCCTGTAAAGAAAGCATTACTGCATGAGGGATATTTGATGACCCTGCTGGAATGTGTTGGTGGGTGGGTGAGGGGGGTTGTAATCTCATTTAAACCTTTCAAATATTACATGGGCTGGATAGAGTGGACGCGTGGAAGATGCTTCCTACAGTGTGTGAATCTGGGACCACAGGGCACAGCCTCAGAAAGCAAGGATCTCCCTTTACAGACATTGAGGGGCAATTTCTTTAGCCAGAGAGCGGTGACTCTACAGAAATCATTACGCAGATGAAGGTGAAGGTCAAGTCATTGACTTTATTTAAAGTGGAGGTTGATAGGTTCTTGATTTCATGATTCGTAAGGAAGTCAAAGGTTATGGGGTGAAGGCAAGAAAATGGATTTGAGAGGGATGATAAATCAGACATGATGGAATGGCAGAGTAGACTTGATGGACTGAATCACCTTATCTGCTCCTATGCCTTATATCTGACAGGAGAGGAGAGTGGACCTTGGGAGAAAGAGAAAGAGAAGGGCACCAGGAGAGGTGATTAGCAGGTTAGGTGAAGTGTAAGAGGCCAGAGTGGGGAATTGAAGAAGAGTGGAGGGGAAGGGGGAAAATTACTGGAAGGAGTGAGTGCTGATGAAGGGTCTCGGGTTAAAATTGTTATATTTCTTAGTGCAAAACAAAGGTCGAGACTGATGTCATGAGAATAAACCTGATTCTGATTCTGTGCTCCTGTACCTTATGGGCTTTTGTATTCCTAAATCAGGATATGTGACTTGGAGGGGAAGTGATTCCGTGTGCCTGCTGCCTTCGACCTTAGAAACATAGAAATATAGAAATCTCTCAGCACAATACAGGCCCTTTGGCCCACAAAGCGGTGCCGAACATGTCCTTACCTGAGAATTTACCTTACCTTCTACATGGGATGGACTTGGGTGCCACTGTTGGAGAAGACAATGGGTGAAATGGCTCCCTCCCTTCCTGGCACACTGACCAAAGCATACTGGTCCAGCTGCTCTCTCCGTTTCATGCTGGAGTTTCTGTTCTTCAGTTTGACAACACCATCGATCCAGTGCTGGTCCTCCTTGGCACTGTTGGCCACCAGCTCCAGGTTCTTCTTCCTCCTCTTAAAGACAATGTTGAAGCTGCAATCAGTGTGTTCCCCACGATCACCTCTGACTGGTGACCTGCCTCAGTTCCTGGATGTCATCGATCGAGACTGAAGGGGGTCAGGTGTTGGGGTGTGTCGGGGGTGAGGTAGAACAGCAGCAGAGATCAGAACAAGATATTCGAAAGACCATAAGACATAGGCCATTCAGCCCACAGAGTCTGCTCCACTATTTAAGCATTGCTGATCCTGGATCCCACTCAATCCCATACACCTACCTTCTAGCCATATTCTTTGAGGCCCTGATCTATCAGGAAACAATCAACTTCTGCCTTAAATATGGCCATGGACTTGGCCTCCACTGTAGTCTGTGGCAGAGCATTCCACAGATTCACCACTCTCTGGCTAAAAATTTCTCCTTACCTCTGTTCTGAAAAGTTGCCCCTCAATTTTTCAGCTGTGTCCTCTAGTTCTGGATATTCCCACCATATTAAATGTCCTCTCCACATCCACCCTATCTAGTCCTTTGGACATTCAGTTGTTTTCAATGAGATCCCCCCCCCCCCCCACCCTGTCTTTGTCTACTTTCCGGTGAGTACAGGCACAAAGCTACAAAACGCTCTTCATATATTAACCCCTTCATTCCCAGAATCATCTCTGTGAACCTCCTCTGCAATCTCTCCAATGACAACACATCCTTTCTGAGATATGGTGCCCAAAACAGTTGATAATACTCCAAGTTGCAGCCTGACTAGTGTCTCATAAAGGCTTAGCATAATCTCCTTGCTTTTATATTCTATTCCCCTCGACCTAAATGCCAGCATTGCATTTCCCTTCCTTACCACAGACTCAACCTGTAAATTAACCTTCTGTGAGTCTTGCATGAGGTCTCCAAAGTCCCTCTGCACCTCTGATGTTTGAACTTTCTCCCCACTTAGATAATAGTCTGCATTACTTTTCCTTTTACTCAAATGCATTATCATACATTTCCCAACATTTTATTCCATCTGCCATTTTCTGGCCCGTTCTTCCAATTTGTCTAAATCCTGCTTCCTCAGCACTATCTACCCCTCCACGTATCTTTGTATCATCTGCAAATTTTGCCACAAACTCATCAATTCCATTACCAAATCATTGACAAACAATGAGGCACACCACTAATCTCTGGCAGCCAACTTGAAAAGGCCCCGTTTATTCCCACTCGCTGCCTCCTGCCTGACAGCCATTCCTCTATCCACACCAGTATCTTTCCTGTAACACCATAGGATTTTATCTTGTTCAGCAGTCTCAGGTGTGGCAACTTATCAAATGCCTTCTGAAAATCCAAGTAAACGACATTCACTTCCTGAGATTGAGATTCAGATGAATAAACACAGGACATTGTGCAGATGCTGGAAATCCATATTAACACTGGCAAATGCTGGAGGGCCTGAGCACGTCAGGCAGCATCGATGGAGAGGAATAAGGAGTCAATGTTTCAGGCTAGTAATGTATTTTAGGAATGGGGATGAGTCTTGATAAAGTGCCTCAACACTTTATCATCTCCGTGGAGAGCAGCCTAACCTGCAGATTCAGATTTATTTATTACATGGACATTACAGTAGACTCAAAGACCAGCCTCACCCCAGTCATGCATGCTTCTCCCCTCTCCATCAAAATAAACAAGCATGAAAGCACACCCCACCAGGCTCAAGGACAGCTTCCATCCCATGGACACAGTTCAGGTTTCATGATTATCGGAAGGATGTGGAAGCTTTACAGAGGGTGCAGAGGAGATTTACCTGAATGCTGCCTGGACTGGAGGCATGTCTCTGAAGATAGGTTGCACAAACTCTGGCTGAAGTGAGTGTAGCTGATATTACTAAGGAGAAGGTACTTGGGAAACTGAAAGCTCTGAGTTTTTTCTTTGGACCCTTGGATCTTGTGAGACAGATTATCTGAAGCCTTTTGTGTAATATTCTCTGTGAACTAGGACCCTAGATACAAAATTGAGTCATGTCATCTGCAGAAATTCTCTGATTACTCAGCAAAATTTGGGTGTATAAATGGAGGACCTGTGGATGAATACAGGGCCTTGGGAGAGGACTTTGTCAAATGGAGCAAGTTGAATCATCTGCAGCTCAACATCAGTAAGACAAAGGAGATGATGGACTTTCGGAAGACCTAGCTTGTACTGCTCCCTATTACTATTGATAATGAGGACACAAATGTGGTGAGGACCTATAAGTACCTGGGGGTACCCCTGGATGACAGAATTGAGTGTGGCACCAACACAGAGGCTGTGTACAAGAAGGACAAGATTCGCCTCCACTACCTGAGGAGACTGAGGTCCAGTGGAAAATGCAGGCCTCTCCTTCACATGTTAAACCAGTCTGTTGTCACTGGACTAAACTTCTTTGTGGTGGTGTGCTGGGACAATGGCATCAACACGGGTGATGCCAACAGGCTCAATAAAAGATTAGAAAGGCTGGGTCTGTTACAGGAGTCAAAACTGGACACACTAGAGGTTGCTGCAGAACTGTCAACGGTGATCAACTCGATGCAATGAAACAAGTACCACAGTACCAAAGGTGATTCTTTGCCACCTTTTTTAGTAGCAGCTACGAGAGAGAACCGAGATTCAGAATGTCGAAACACAGAGATACAGTTTTTTATATCACACTTGTCACGAAAGCTTAGCAACAGTGATAGTCCGAGACAAAGGTCACTGAATTACCTAAAGCAGAGGCAAATGTACTTGACAAAGAATACTTAATCACATCAGGCAGAGGTAAACAGAGAACAGAGTATAATTAGATTTGTCACATACTACATATGAGACTCAGCATTTACATGTCAGCTGGACAAATTGATCTTTTAACATCCCAAGACAAAAGAACAATCAGATCAATGGAACACCCATCAAAGTTGCTGGTGAACGCAGCAGGCCATGCAGCATCTCTAGGAAGAGGTACAGTGGACGTTTCGGGCCGAGACCCTTCGTCAGGTCAGATCAATAGATATTCCAGCTACTCAAATAGAGCAGAACTTAATAATTTAGATAAGAGACTCTGCCAAAATTAAGAAAGGAATATCCTGCCTTATCTCCATTAGCAACCACCTTTTGTCCAAACCAAAATGTGTGAAAACTAGGAGATGTCTTCTTGTGGGTTTTGTAAATTTATAATCCTTATTTTCACTCAAAGAAGTAGTTGTGAGACATTATTCAAACATACTGCAGTTACAGACAGTTGGTACTTAACCCAAAGTTGAAATTTAGACATGAAATCAAAGGGTGTGAAAAGTCCGGAGACAACAGCTGCTCAAACTGCAGCCATTCTCAAACCAGAATACACAGACTCAACCTTAACCATTATTTACAGGAATTTGAGACTCCCCAGTTCCCTTAAAACTTTATCACTGATTAGAAAGGCTGGCTCTGTTATAGGAGACAAAGCTGGACACACCGGAGGCTGTGGTAGAACCATGGTCCCAGTGGAAAATCTCGGCAATTGCAGACAATGTTTCTCACCCTCTGCATACCACCTTGGCTGAACAGAGGAGCACTTTTAGTAATAGACTAAGACAACTGTGCTGCTCCAAGGAGCACAATTTGTGGATATCCTTACCCTTGGCCTTTAAGCTCTATAATGAATTTACAATATATGTTTACAATATATATTAATGACTTAAATGAGGGAATTAAATGCAGCATCTCCAAGTTTGCAGATGACACGAAGCTGGGCGGCAGTGTTAGCTGTGAGGAGGATGCTAAGAGGATGCAGGGTGACTTGGATAGATTGGGTGAGTGGGCAAATTCATGGCAGATGCAATTTAATGTGGATAAATGTGAGGTTATCTACTTTGGTGGCAAAAACAGGAAAACAGGTTATTATCTGAATGGTGGCCGATTAGGAAAAGGGGAGGTGCAATGAGACCTGGGTGTCATTATACACCAGTCATTGAAAGTGGGCATGCAGGTACAACAGGCCGTGAAAAAGGCGAATGGTATGCTGGAAGATTCGAGTACAGGAGCAGGGAGGTACTACTGCAGTTGTACAAGGCCTTGGTGAGACCACACCTGGAGTATTGAGTGCAGTTTTGGTCCCCTAATCTGAGGAAAGACACTCTTGCCATAGAGGGAGTACAAAGAAGGTTCACCAGATTGATTCCTGGGATGGCAGGACTTTCATATGATGAAAGACTGGATCGACTAGGCTTATACACATTGGAATTTAGAAGATTGAGGGGGGATCTTATTGAAACATATAAAATCCTAAAGGGATTGGACAGGCTAGATGCAGGAAGATTGTTCCCGATGTTGGGGAAGTCCAGAATGAGGGGTCACGTTTGAGGATAAAGGGGAAGCTTTTTAGGACTGAGATTAGGAAAAACTTCTTCACACAGAGAGTGGTGAATCTGTGGAATTCTCTGCCACAGGAAACAGTTGAGGCCAGTTCATTTGCTATATTTAAGAGGGAGTTAGATATGGCCCTTGTGGCTAAAGGGATCAGGGGGTACGGAGGGAAGGCTGGTATAGGGTTCTGAGTTGGATGATCAGCCCTGATCGTACTGAATGGCAGTGTGGGCTCGAAGGGCCGAATGGCCTACTCCTGCACCTATTTTCTATGTTTCTATGAATTAACCTGTAGCCGGGGAAGTGATGATCCCCCTCTCAGTTCACTGTTTGAGCTAACTGTTTTATATTCTTTCTACTTCTCTTCTCATATCTGTGCATTTATAATGCTACTGTGACACTGTAATTTCCTTTGTGATCAATAAAGTATCTATCAAATCCTTAAGTTGCCTGTGTATTTTAGTTGGGATCTGAACCAGTGAATGTGGAAGGCAATTGTATTGAGAGTTTCTGACTGCTGAAGTGAAGTTTGAACTCATTTGAGTAACACTGTCACTGTCTCTGTCTGCAGTTGTGCTCAGACCCACCCACACTGTTACAGCTGAGCTCATCCAGCATTTAGTGCGTGCTGCTTTGGGTGTAGAGCATCTGCAGAATTTCTTGTGTTCATGCAATAAAGACATACTTTTGATGTCTCAATCCATCTGACTTGATTTGATGCATAACGACAGATTTCACTGTATGTCTCGATGTACATGTCACAAATACACTCAGTGGCCACTTTATGAGGTACCTCCAGTCACTGATAAATTGGACCGAGTGACTGTGTCTGGTCTTCTACTCCTGTCGCCTATCCACTTCAAGGTTTGGCACGTTCAGTATCAGAGAGACTATTCTGCCGACCACTGTTATACTGCCTGGTTATTTGAGTAACTTCTCCCTTCCTCTCGGCTTGAACCACTTTGGACATTATTCTCTGGCCTCTCTCTTAACACGCCATTTCTGCCCATGCAACTGACACTCACCAGATACCGATTTTGTTTTGCTTTTTGAACCATCTGTAAATTCTGGAGATAGCTGTGTGGAAAATCTCAGCACAACTGGAATATTATGTATTTGCATTAACGAGCAGATGGACAGGTCTACCTCATCAAGCGACCAAAGAGTCAGTATTCTACATTCTGTAGTGATTTTTGCTCAGCCTACCTCAATGTATTTGTGTTTTCAGCTGTCAGAGTCAACATTGCGTTTACTGTCAGAGGTGCAAATGCAGGTTTGCGCAGGGCAATGAAAAACTTATTTGCAACAGCATCATTGGCTTGTTGCATCAGATAAGCAGCATTAACAAGAAAATAAAACTGTATAGGATGTTTTTAAGGAAGAACAGCATTAGAAAATAAAACAAAGTCCATCTTAGTGCAAAGCAATCAAAGCAAAATCAAGTTTTACACTGCATTTCGTCACATGTGACAATAAAAAACCAATATTAAATAGTGGGAGGAAACTTGTGTTCAAAGGGAGAACATGCAAACTCCACACCGACAGCACAAAGACCAATGGGCACCACTCTAGAGTAGCAGGTACCAGGACGCTATTACAGCTTGGGGTGTTGGAGTTCAGATTTCAATTCTGGCACCATCTGGAATAAGTTTGTACGTACTCCCTGTGATCAAATGGGTTTCCTCTGGGTGGTGTACTTTCCTCCATGGTCCAAAGTCGATTGGTGAGTTGGCTAATTAGTCATTGTATACTGTCCTGTCTAGCGTTTATTTTCCTGGCTAGTGCTAAACAGGTGAGGTGTTGGGCCAGAAAGGCCGGTTCTGCACTGTATCTCGAAATAAAATAAAATAAATTTTAATTTATTTATACTGCTGCTTCTGCCCAGATCACAGCTGCCTTGAGGCAGCAAATCCACTAGTTTCAACGTGGTGTTATACCATGAATCGAGGTCTCATCACTGGCATTGTTGGCCTCTTGGAGAAATGTTTTTGTAAACTTTGTTTAAGCACCCTCCCTGGCCACCATCCCTCCAACACTTCCACAGCACTCACAGATTTGGTTCCAGGCCCACTTGAACATCGTACCACATTGTCTGACAGTCATCCTGGAGCAGGTAATAGCAGAATGTCATCCATGAGCGAGAATCTATCTTCAGCAGATGGCTACCCCTGAGCATGACTCTGATATCTTCATCCTTGATGAAGCCTTGAGGAAAACAAAGTGGACGCATCAGTCAGAGAGAGGCCAGAAGGGAAGTGTAGGGTAGGCGGAGCTCAGGAGAGTTAATGGCACCTAACGATAGCATTCTTCCATCGCCTATTAGCACTTCTGTGGGGTCACCAGACCCACACCCCAGGCTCTCTTCACCTGTTCTTTGCCGCACATCCTTGATCCTCAATTTCAAGTCTCACTTTCTCTTTTCTGACAATTCCTTCATCGTTGCTTTTCGTCCTCACATTCTTATCACAGATATCCCAGTTTCCACAACTTGGATCCATCTTTGGGCCAGCCACGTCTGCAAAAAAATTCCTAAGAGCTGGCTTGGGACCTAGCCTTCCATCTGGTTGTTCCTGTGGACTAATTCCATGTTGCTTTCCTTTGTCCCTTTTTTCAATATTATCAACCTCACTATTCTGACTCTTAGGTTCCCGATTCATATTTCCTGTCCCTGGCTCTGAATAACCTGCCTGCAAATCCAGACTACTCTCACCTGGATACAGATTTCCCATTTCATGTTCCAACTCTCTAACCCGGGATCTGAAATTCCAGCCTCCAGATGCTCCATCTCGATTATGACTGAGACACCAGATCATCTTCATTTTTCTGACTCTGCTCGCTCAACCTTTGGCACAATTCCCCAATCTTCCCGTGGAGCCATGTCTACTCCGACTTCAGCTGCCCCTGTGAGGAGGCACTTCCTGACAATCTTCTTGCGGCCCACAGGCTGAAGATGATGGTAGCCCCACATGCCAACAGGCCGAGGATCTGTTTTGGGACCCCTACTCTTTCTGATTTTTATAAGTGACCTGGATGAGGAAGTGGAGGGATGGGTTAGTACATTTGATGAGACACAAAGGTTGGGTGTGTTGTGGATAGTGTGGAGGGCCATCAGAGGTTACAACAGGACATTGATAGGATGCAAAACTGGACTGAGAAGTGGCAGATGGAGTTCAACCCAGATAAGTGGTTCATTTTGGAAGGTCAAATATGATGGCATTAATGGTAAGACTTCTGGCAATGTGGAGGATCAGAGGGATCTTGGGGTCCGAGTCCATAGGACGCTCAAAGCTGCTATGTAGGTTGACTCTGTGGTAAAGAAGGCATATGGTGGATTGGCCTTTATCAGTCGTGACATTGAGTTTAAGAGCCAAGAAGTAATTTTGCAGCTATATAGGATCCTGGTCAGACCCCACTTGGAGTTCTGTGCTCAATTTTGGTCACCTTGCTTCAGGAAGGGCATGGAAACCATAGAAAGAGTGCAGAGGAGATTTACAAGGATGTTGCCTGGATTTGGGAGCATGCCTAATGAGGTTGAGTGAACTTGGCCTTTTCTCCTTGGAGCGACGGAGGATGAGAGGTGAGCTGATAGAGGTGTACAAGATAATGAGAGACGTTGATCGTGTGGAGAGTCAGAGGCTTTTTCCCAGGACTGAAGTGGCTAGCACGAGGGGGCATAGTTTTAAGGTGCTTGGAAGTAGGTACAGAGGAGATGTCAGGGATAAGTTTTTTACACAGAGAGTAGTGAGTGTGTGGAATAGGGTGCCGATGACTGTGGTGGAGGCGGAAATGATAGGGTCTTTTCAGAGGCTCCTGGATAGGTAAATGGAACTTAGGAAAATAGAGGGCTATGGGTAGGCCTAGGTAGTTCCAAGGTAAGTATATGCTCAGCACAGCTTTGTGGGCCAAAGGCCCTGTTTTGTGCTGTAGGTTTTCTACGTTTCTATGTTTCTAAATAACATTCACTAATTTTCTGAAGATACAACAATTGCTGGTAGAATCTCAGGTGGTGACCAGGGGGCGTACAGGAGTGAGATATGCCACTAGTGGAATAGTGCCGCAGCAACAACCTTGCACTCAACGTCAGTAAGACGAAAGAGCTGATTGTGGACTTCAGGAAGGTTTAGACGAAGGAACGCATTCCATCCCTCATTGAGGGATCAGAAGTGGACATAGTGAGCAGCTTCAAGTTCCTCGGTGTTAAGATCTAACCTGGCCCCAACATATCGATGTAGTTATAAAGAAGGCAAGACAGTGGCTACACTTCGTCAGGAGTTTGAAGAGATTTGGCATGTCAACAAATACATTCAGAAACTTCAATAGTTGCACTGTGGAAAGCATCCTGACAGACTCCATCACTGTCTGATATGGAAGGGCTACTGCACAGGACGGAAAGAAGCTGCAGAAGGTTGTAAATCTAGTCAGCTCCATCTTGGACACTAACTTACAAAGTATCCAGGACATCTTTAGGAAGCGGTGTTTTCAGAAATGCAGTGTCCATGATTAAGGACCAAGGCATGCCATTTCCTTACTGTTACCATCGGGTAGGAGACACAGAAGGCTGAAGGCACACACTCAGCGATTCAGGAACAGCTTCTTCCCCTCTGCCATCCAATTCCTAAATGGACATTGAAGCTTGGTGACATGGACTACCTCACTTGGTGACATGGACTACCTCACTTGTTTTAATGTACAGTATTTCTGTTTTTGCATATTTTTAAAAAAAATCTATTCAATATATGTAATAGATTTGCTTGTTTATTCATTGTAGTTCTATTTATTTATTACTTTTTTTCTCTCTCTGCTAAATTATGTATTGCATTCAACTGCTGCTGCTGCTAAGTTAACAAATTTCACGTCACATGCCAGTGATAACAAACCTGATTCTGATTCTGATTCAATGGCCTCATCTCACTGTAACTGAATTGTGTCCACTGGACTCTGGAGGTGGATGTGAACCTATTGGGATGCGGAGTTACGGGTATGAATTTCTGATATGAATTCCAACACCATCTGCAAGGGACGTACTCTCAGTGAGAAATGCAGTTCCTCTGGGTTGTGTGCTTTCCTCCATGGCTTTCCTCCACACTATCCCATCATTTGGCTCGTGTTAAATAGGTGTGTCATTGGACTGGAAAGTACTGTTCTGCGATGTTTCACACAATAAAATGAAATTAATGTCATTTTATATTATTCTGCTGCTTCTGCCCAGATCCCAGCTGCCTTGAGGCAGCAAATCTACTGGCTTTAACATGGTGTCATACCATGAATCAAGGTCTAATCACTGGCATTGTTGGCCCCTTGGACAAATATTTTTGTCTCTTTAAAAACTCTCCCTGTCCCACCATCCCTACAAGACTTGCACGGCACTCACAAATTTGGTTTGTGGCCCACTCAGTGTCGTACCACACTGTCTGAGAGTCATCCTGCAGCCTGTAAAAGGAGAAATTCATCCATTAGTGAGGCTTGATCTTCAGCAGATGGGTACCCCTGAGCATGACTTTATCCTCGATGAAGTCCTCAATATCTTTATCCTCATGAAGTCTTGAGGGAAACAAAGAGGGCACATTAGTCAGAGTAAAGCTGGAAGGGAAGTAAAGAGTGGGAAGGGAATGAAGGGCAACAGGAAGGATGGTAGGAGAGAGGCAAGTGGAGAGTGAAATTAGGAAGGCAGGGGATAGATGCTTTGGGCAGGAGATGGGAAGAAATTGCAAGAAATAAGATAGATTTCTAAACCACAGTACAGGCCCTTCATCCCACAATGCTGTGCTACTTTTACTTATTCTAATATCAAGCAACATATGTGACAGAGAGATTTCACTCCCAGATGAACTCCATGTTCTGTCAGTCAAAGTTAGCATAAAAGGCATTGAATTCATCTGGAATGGGCTCCTACAGCACCTGATGACACATTACTTTAGTCTCTGAAGCTGAAGTGAGGGCATCTTTCAGGAGGGTAAACCCGCATAAAGCATCCAGCCCAGACAGTGTACCTGGCTGAATACATAAGACCTGTGTTAATCAACTGGTGAGAGTATTTACTGTTGTCTCCAATGGTAGTCTGAGGTACCCATCTGCCTCAAGCAAGTATTGATCAGACTGGTCCCCAGGATCACTAACCTGTTTCAATGATCATCATCCAGTAGCACTTACTTCCCCTGGCATTTGAACGTATCAACTCCCACTCTGCCCTCTATTCTGAGGCTGTGCTCCCTGGGGATAGACAGCCCGAGTACAGGAAATATGCTCGCCACTTCCACTCTGTTTAGTCCTTTCAATATTCAATAGATTTCATTCGGGTTCTCATTCTTCTGCACTGCAATGAGTACAGGCCCAGAGCCATTGAACAGTCCTCATACGTTAACCCTTTCATTCATGGATTCACTCTCATGAGCCTCAGAATACACACAAAATGCTGGAGGAATTAAGCAGGTCAGGCAGCACCTGGGGAAAGGAATAAACAATGTTTTTGGCTGAGTCCGTTTCTCAGGACGAGATAGCAAGGGGGGAAATGCCAAAATAATAAAGTAGTGGGAGTGGAAGGAGGACAGGCGAGGTGATAGGAGAACACAGGTGGGTGGGGGATGTGGGGACATGGTAAGAAGCTGAGAGGTGATAGGTGGAAAAGCCAAAGGGCTGGAGAAGAAGGAGTCTGATTGGAGAGGAGAGTGGACCATGGTAGAAAGTGAAGAAATAGGGGCACCAGGGGAATGTGATAGGCAGGTGAGGACAGAGCTAAGAGGCCAGAGTGTGGATTTGAAGAAGAGGGAAGGAAGAGGGGAAAATTACCAGAAATTGGAGAAATCAATGTTAATGATGTCATATTGAAGGCTACCTCAACAGAATAAGAGGTGTTGCTCCACCAACCTTAGAGTGGCATCATCATGGCAGAAGGGGAGGCCATGGACTAACATGTTGGAACAGAAATGAGAATTGAAATTAAAATGCTTGGCCACAAATAAATCATGCTTTTTGCAGATGGAGCAGATGAACTTGACCAAACAGTTCCCCAATCTAGGTTGCGTCTCTCCAATGTAGAGGAGAGTGCATCAAGAGCACTGGTAACAGCAGATGAACACAACAGATTCACAGGTGGTGCTGTCTCACCTGGAAAGTCTGTTTCAGGCCCTGAATGAAGGTGAGGGAGGAGGTGAATATAGACCTGATACAAATTTATAAGATTACAAGAGGCATAGATTGGGTTGATTTAATACACTCAGAACTTTTTATCGAGGGATGAAAAGCTAAAGATGAGGGCATGCATTTAAAGTTCAAAGCAAATGCTTATCAAAGTCTGTCTATATCCGACATTGAGATTCAATTTATTTGTAGGCATTTACAGAAAATTAAAAAAAAAATCAATAGAAAATATAAAATAATTGGAAATAACAAAGGCTCTCAAACATCCAACAATAAAACATCCAACATCAAACAATAAGAATGCAAAAAATTGTGCAAAAATGCCAAAAGTGAAAAAGTGAGTTAGGGTTAGGCCCTAACCCTAACCCTAATACTGAGATCACGAGTTGTAGATTCCTTGAAACTGGATTTAGGTTGGGAGGGTATAAGTTTGACACTCATTGAATGTTGAAAGACTTGATGAAGTGGAAATGGAGAGGATGCTTCCTCTGGTGGGAGAGTCCAGGACCAGAGGACATAGCCATAGAACCACAGACTAGAAGGGCTTCCTTATGCAATAGAGATGAGGAGGCATTCCATTAGCTAGAGAGTGGTGAATCTGTGGAATTTGTTGCCACTGGTAGCTATGGAGGCCAAGTCTTTTTGTATATTTAAGGCATATGCTATAGATTCATGATTGCTCAGGGCATGGAGGGACGTGGGCAAAACGCAGCAGGTCGAGATTGACAGTAAAAATGGATCTGTCATGTTGAAAGGGTGACATACACGACTGGGCAAATAGCCATATTCTGTTCCTGTATTTTATCGTCTCGTGTACTTTAAAAAGGATGGACAGGGCAGATTTTTCACAGAGTGAATGGTGGGGGCTTGGAACGTGCTTCCTGGGGCTGCAGCAGAGGCAGATACAATAGAGGCATTTGAAATGCCCTCAGATGAGCACATGAATATGCAGTGAATGGAGTGATCTGGGCATTGTGTAACCAGAAAGGATTAGTTTAGTTAGGCATTTAGTTACCAGTTCAATCAGTCTGACACAACATGGTGACACGAAGTGCCTGTTCTTGAGCAGTGCTGTTCTGAACTCAGTGGCCACTTCATTTGGTACACGAGTACACCTGCTCGTTACTGTAAATTCTGCATCAGCCAATCATTTGGCAGCAACTCGATGCAGAAAAGTTTGCAAAGGTGGTCAAGGCCAATTGCTGTTCAGACCAAGCATCAGAATGAGGAATGAATGCCTTTCACTGTGCAATGATTGCTGGTACAAGGCAGAGTGGTTAGAGTCTCTCAGACACTGCGGGTCTCCTGAGATTTTCACACACAGCAGTTTCAAGAGTTCAGAGATCATGATGCAAAAAAACAAATCAAATTCCAGTGAGCAGCAGTTCCGAGGGTAAAAATGCCTTGTCAATGAAAGAGGTTGGAGGAGAATAGCCAGATCAGTTCAAGCTGACAGGAGGGCCGCAGTAACTCAACAGTGGTGTCCTTAGATGGTTCCGTCCTTCTACTTGTCACATTTCTGAGGGTGGAAGGAGGGACCAAAGACAGTTATGATGAAAAACAGAGGAAATTGTGCTGCTGCTGAATCTGTACCGGCTTCAGTTACATGTGAATAGTTCACCCCATTTAACTACTTTGCAGCACAGGAGTTTTGAGCTCCTGAAATAAGAAAGGGTGTGCTGGTGTTGGAGAGGGTCCAGAGGAGGTTTACGAATATCACCCCAGGATCGAAATTGATAATGCATGAGGAACATTTGATAACTCTGGACCAGTACTCGCTGGAGATGAGAAGAAGTCCCTCTCTTTCGCAGTGTGTTGTATGTCAGCCCAAACTGCTTTGTCTGGTGTATTAGGCAATATTTCTTTAGAACCCTGCCTGACAGAGTCAAGTTCTTTGATCTTTGAGCAGACTTGTGGGGTGACTGTAATTTTTTGTTAGTTTTGATTAAATTCTTGAATGAGACAGTTGATGGAGGAGTTTTTGAGTTTGTTCCCCTGTAGCATCTGCTCTGTTATTTTTCTTGGTGATTCTTGGTGTTTTTTTAATTTCTAGTTTGGTCTTGTTGCCAATGGTTTTTAAGATTGTTCATATCTTTTATTATCTCTTGAAGTCTATTTTTCAAAGCTTTCATCTCTCTTAAGTATCTTGTTCTTGTTTTCTTTCTTTCCCTTTCACCTGCTATAGACTGCCTACTGCAATCTGGCTCCTGTAGAGTCTGATCCAATGGACCATCTGGGTGAGTTTCTGGGCATTCTGGGCCCTTTCTCTTTCTCTTGACTCTTGCTGTCTACGTTTCCACACCTTTCTCTTATTCCTCTTTTCCCTTTCATTCAAATCACTGATAGCTTTTATCTTCCCATCCTCTACTCTCTCCTTCCATCTTTGCTTTTCCTTTCTCAGCTATTCCTCCTCTAACTCTGGCTCACTATATATTTTGTCTCTCTGCTTTTGTTGGTTTTCCCTGTTTCTTCTCCTTCGCTCCTCCACTGATAGCTGCTGCTAGCTATAACTTCCTAAAATACATAAAAGGAAGGTCAGAATTTAATGGAATCACTCTGAAATTGCGCAAAATTACTATGAATTTAATTATGTTTAATTTGGTGAAATTTTATAAAATGGAGCAACTAAATTCATTTATGGTTTTAGTCATTGTGGATACATATAGTAAGGAAGTATTGTAGGCCTGTGTGTGGAAAAAATAAAGGGGAAATTACGTCTATTATAAAATAAAGAGGTTAATGAAACATTACAAGTCATATTACTATTTATTGTGATCAAGCCTCCATTGAGGATGATTTGGATGTTTTGTCACCACCGTCAGACAGAAAACCTGACGGTGGTGACAAAACACACTTTTTTCCATGACATACATGAGTTGTATACAGGAGACATCTTGTCTTCCCTCTGTTGCTGGCTGCCTCTGACCTCTACTTAAAATACATAAATTTATGTCGTCATTTAAAATAATTCTTTCAATACAAAAGAGGCAGTGTTGACACGTCATGTTTGTGACAGTAACAAAATCAATAAATATGTAAAAATTATTGGAAAAATAGCAAACTTACAGCAGCTTGTTTGACCTTGTTTGTAGTGTATGGTCTCTGGGCCTAGGCCCTTTGTAGTGTGTTCTACAATCTCTTGTCTATGATCTCTATCCCATGCTCTACTGCCTGTCATCTGTGGTCACTCATCAAAGCGAGGTTGTCATAGGTCACTAGCCTATGCTCTAAGGTCTATATAATCTGTCATCTATGGTCTCTGATCTAAGCTCTATGGAGTATGCTCTACAGTCTGTGGTCTGCGGTCTCTGGCCTAAGCTCTACAATTGGTGCTATGCAGACTATGGTTTATGGTGTCTGATCTAAGCTTTATGGTCTGTGGTCTATGGACTCTCGCCTATGCTCTATAGCCAAAGTCCGTGCTCTACAGCTTGTGGTCTATGGTCTAAGGCCTATAATCTTCAAAGGGTGTTCTGCAGTCTGTGGTCTATAGTCTCCAGACTAAATTCTACCGACTGGGCTCTACGGCTCGTAGTGTAATGTCTCTTGAAGAAGCTGTGGGGTTTGTGCTCTATGTTAATTTATATATGGTCTGTGCTCTATGATCTGCCATCTATGGTCACTAACCCAAGTTCTATGGACCTTGCTGTACAGTCTGAGGTCTGTGGTATCCAGCCTAAGCTCTACACTCTAAAGTCTATAGTCTCTAGCCAAAGCTCTTTATTCTGTGCTCAACACCTTGTGGTCCATGGTCTCTGGCTGAAACTCTTTGAACAGTGTTCTGCACTCTGTATTCTACGGACTCTTGCCTAAGCCCTAACGCCTGTACTCTATGATCAGATGTCTATGCTCTCTGACGTAAGCTCTATGGACTATTCTCCACATTCTGTAGTCGGTGGTATCTGGCCTAAGTTCTACAATCTGTCTGAGGTCTGGGGTCTAAGGTCTATGGCCGAACCTCTTCAAATAGTATTCTGCAGTCTGTGTTCCATGGATTCTATCCAAATCTCTAGCACCTGTGCTCAATGGCCTGCAGTCTAGGGTCTGCTATACAAGCTCTGAGGTCTGTGGTCTATGACCACTGGCCGTAACTCTATGGTCTGTTCTCTTACCATCTGTTGTCTATGATCTCTGATCTAAGCTCTATGGATTATGCTCTACAGACTGAGGTCTGTGGTCTCAGGGCCTACTGTCTCTAGCCTATGGTCTATAACTAAAGCTTGTCAGTCTGTGTTCTGCATATTTCTGTCTATGGTCTACGGCTTAAACCCTTCGACTTGTGTTCATCAATCTGTGGTCTCTGATTTCTGGACTAAACTCAACTGCCTGGGCTCAACAATTTGCAGTCTATGGTGTCTTGTAGAACCTGTGTGGTATGTGGTCGATGGTCACTGGCCTAAGATCTATGGTCTGTTCTCTATGATCTAGCATTGATGGTCGCTGACCAAAGTTCTATGGACTATGTTCTATAGTCCAAGGTCTGTGGTCTCCAGCCTAATCGCTACAGTCTGTAGTCTATGGTCTCTTTGTTCAGTGCTCTACGGCTTGTGGTCTATGTATCCTGGATGAAATTCTTCTACCAGTGTTATGCACTCTGTGTTCTGTGGATTTTGGCCTGAGCTCTACCACCTGTAGTCTATGGTCGGCAGTCTCTAGTGCCTTGTAGAAGCCCCATGGTCAGTGGTCTATCGTCACTTGCCTAAGCTCTACGGTGTGTGCTGTACGGTCTCTGACCTAAGCTCTACGGTGTGTGCTATATGGTCTCTGGCCTAAGCTCTACGGTGTGTGCCATATGGTCTCTCGCATAAGCTCTACGGTGTGTGCTGTATGGTCTCTGGCCTAAGCTCTATGGTGTGTGCTGTATGGTCTCTGGCCTAAGCTCCACGGTGTGTGCTGTATGGTCACTTGACTAAGTTCTACTGTGTGTGCTGTATGGTCTCTGGCCTAAGCTCTACGGTGTGTGCTGTATGGTCTCTGGCCTAAGCTCCACGGTGTGTGCTGTATGGTCACTAGCCTAAGCTCTACGGTGTGTGCTGCATGTCTCTGGCCTAAGCACTATGGTGTGTGCTGCATGTCCCTCGCCTAAGCTCTACGGTGTGTGCTGTACGGTCTCTGGCTTAAGCTCTAGGGTGTGTGCTGTATAGTCACTTGCCTAAGCTCTATGGTGTGTGCTGTATGGTCACTTTCCTAAACTCTACGGTGTGTGCTGTATGGTCACTTTCTTAAGTTCTACGGTGTGTGCTGTATGGTCTCTGGCTTAAGCTCTACGGTGTGTGCTGTATGGTCACTTTCCTAAGCTCTACGGTGTGTGCTGTATGGTCTCTGGCCTAAGCTCTACGGTGTGTGCTGTATGGTCTCTGGCCTAAGCTCTACGGTGTGTGCTGTATGGTCTCTGGCCTAAGCTCTACTGTGTGTGCTGTATGGTCTCTGGCTTTAGCTCTACGGTGTGTGCTGAATGGTCTCTGGCCTGAGCTCTATGGTGTGTGCTGTATGGTCTCTGGCTTAAGCTCTACGGTGTGTGCTGTATGGTCTCTGGCCTAAGCTCCACGGTGTGTGCTGTATGGTCACTAGCCTAAGCTCTACGGTGTGTACTGCATGTCTCTGGCCTAAGCTCCACGGTGTGTGCTGTATGGTCTCTGGCCTAAGTTCTACGGTGTGTGCTGTACGGTCTCTGGCCTAAGCTCTACGGTGCGTGCTGTATGGTCTCTGGCCTAAGCTTTACGGTGCGAGCTGTATTGTCTCTGGTCTAACCCTACGGTGTGTGCTGTATGGTCTCTGGCCTACGCACTACAGTGTGTGCTGTATGGTCTCTGGCCTAAGCTCCATGGTGTGTGCTGTATGGTCTCTGGCCTAAGCTCTACGGTGTGTGCTGTATGGTCTCTGGCCTAAGCTCTACAGTGTGTGCTGTATGGTCTCTATCCTAAGCTCTACCGTGTGCGCTGTATGGTCTCTAGCCTAAGCTCTATGGTGTGTGCTGTATGGTCTCTGGCCTAAACTCTATGGTGTGTGCTGTATATCTCTGGCCTAACCTCTACGGTGTGTGCTGTATGGTATCTGGCATAAGCTCTACTGAGTGTGCTGTATGTCTTTGGGCTAAGCTCCACGGTGTGTGCTGTATGTCTGTGGCCTAAGCTTTGCGGTGTGTGCTGTATGGTCACTTGACTAAGCTCTACGGTCCGTGCTGTATGGTCTCTGGCATAAGCTCTACGGTGTGTGCTGTATGGTCTCTGGCATAAGCTCTACGGTGTGTGCTGTAAGGTCTCTGGCTTAAGCTCTACGGTGTGTACTGTATGGTCTCTGGCCTAAGGTCTACGGTGTGTGCTGTATGGTCTCTGGCCTAAGCTCTACGGTGTGTGCTGTATGGTCTCTGGCCTAAGCTCTATGGTGTGTGATGTATGGTCACTCGCCTAAGCTCTACGGTGTGTGCTGTATGGTCTCTGGCCTACGCTCTATGGTGCCTGCTGTATGGTCACTCGCCTAAGGTCTAAGGTGAGTGCTGTATGTCTCTCGCCTAAGCTGTACGGTTTGTGCTGTATGGTGTCTGGCCTAGGCTCTACGGTGTGTGCTGTATGGTCACTTGCCTAAGCCCTACGGTGTGTGCTGTATGTCTCTGTCCTAAGCTCCATGGTGTGTGCTGTATGGTCTCTGGCCTAAGCTCTACGGTGTGTGCTGTATGGTCTCTGGCCTAAGCTCTACAGTGTGTGCTGTATGGTCTCTGGCCTATGCTCTATCATGTGCGCTGTATGGTCTCTGTCCTAAGCTCTACGGTGTGTGCTGTATGCTCTCTGGCCTAAGTTCTATGGTGTGTGATGTATGGTCACTCGCCTAAGCTCTACGGTGTGTGCTGTATGGTTTCTGGCCTACGCTCTATGGTGCCTGCTGTATGGTCACTCGCCTAAGGTCTAAGGTGAGTGCTGTATGTCTCTCGCCTAAGCTGTACGGTTTGTGCTGTATGGTGTCTGGCCTAGGCTCTACGGTGTGTGCTGTATGGTCACTTGCCAAAGCCCTACGGTGTGTGCTGTATGTCTCTGTCCTAAGCTCCATGGTGTGTGCTGTATGGTCTCTGGCCTAAGCTCTACGGTGTGTGCTGTATGGTCTCTGGCCTAAGCTCTACAGTGTGTGCTGTATGGTCTCTGGCCTATGCTCTATCGTGTGCGCTGTATGGTCTCTGTCCTAAGCTCTACGGTGTGTGCTGTATGCTCTCTGGCCTAAGCTCTATGGTGTGTGATGTATGGTCACTCGCCTAAGCTCTATGGTGTATGCTGTATATCTCTGGCCTAAGCTCCACGGTGTGTGCTGTATGGTCCCTGGCCTAACCGCTACGGTGTGTGCTGTATGGTATCTGGCATAAGCTCTACGGTGTGTGCTGTATGGTCTCTGACGTAAGCTCTGCGGTGTGTGCTGTATGGTCTCTAGCCTAAGCTCTACGGTGTATGCTGCATGGTCTCTGGCCTAAGCTTTACGGTGTGTGCTGTATGGTCACTGGCCTAAGTTCTACGGTGTGTGCTGTATGTCTTTGGGCTAAGCTCCACGGTGTGTGCTGTATGTCTGTGGCCTAAGCTCTATGGTGTGTGCTGTATGGTTTCTGGCATAAACTCTACGGTGTGTGCTGTATGGTCTCTGGCCTAAGCTCTATGGTGTGTGATGTATGGTCACTCGCCTAAGCTCTACGGTGTGTGCTGTATGGTCTCTGGCCTACGCTCTATGGTGCCTGCTGTATGGTCACTCGCCTAAGGTCTAAGGTGAGTGCTGTATGTCTCTCGCCTAAGCTGTACGGTTTGTGCTGTATGGTGTCTGGCCTAGGCTCTACGGTGTGTGCTGTATGGTCTCTGGCCTAAGCTCTACGGTGTGTGCTGTATGTCTCTGTCCTAAGCTCCATGGTGTGTACTGTATGGTCTCTGGCCTAAGCTCTACGGTGTGTGCTGTATGGTCTCTGGCCTAAGCTCTACAGTGTGTGCTGTATGGTCTCTGGCCTATGCTCTATCGTGTGCGCTGTATGGTCTCTGTCCTAAGCTCTACGGTGTGTGCTGTATGCTCTCTGGCCTAAGCTCTATGGTGTGTGATGTATGGTCACTCGCCTAAGCTCTATGGTGTATGCTGTATATCTCTGGCCTAAGCTCCACGGTGTGTGCTGTATGGTCCCTGGCCTAACCGCTACGGTGTGTGCTGTATGGTTTCTGGCATAAACTCTACGGTGTGTGCTGTTTGGTCTCTGGCATAAGCTCTACGGTGTGTGATGTATGGTCACTCGCCTAAGCTCTACGGTGTGTGCTGTATGGTCTCTGGCCTACGCTCTATGGTGCCTGCTGTATGGTCACTCGCCTAAGGTCTAAGGTGAGTGCTGTATGTCTCTCGCCTAAGCTGTACGGTTTGTGCTGTATGGTGTCTGGCCTAGGCTCTACGGTGTGTGCTGTATGGTCACTTGCCTAAGCCCTACGGTGTGTGCTGTATGTCTCTGTCCTAAGCTCCATGGTGTGTGCTGTATGGTCTCTGGCCTAAGCTCTACGGTGTGTGCTGTATGGTCTCTGGCCTAAGCTCTACAGTGTGTGCTGTATGGTCTCTGGCCTATGCTCTATCATGTGCGCTGTATGGTCTCTGTCCTAAGCTCTACGGTGTGTGCTGTATGCTCTCTGGCCTAAGCTCTATGGTGTGTGATGTATGGTCACTCGCCTAAGCTCTATGGTGTGTGCTGTATGGTCTCTGGCCTACGCTCTATGGTGCCTGCTGTATGGTCACTCGCCTAAGGTCTAAGGTGAGTGCTGTATGTCTCTCGCCTAAGCTGTACGGTTTGTGCTGTATGGTGTCTGGCCTAGGCTCTACGGTGTGTGCTGTATGGTCACTTGCCAAAGCCCTACGGTGTGTGCTGTATGTCTCTGTCCTAAGCTCCATGGTGTGTGCTGTATGGTCTCTGGCCTAAGCTCTACGGTGTGTGCTGTATGGTCTCTGGCCTAAGCTCTACAGTGTGTGCTGTATGGTCTCTGGCCTATGCTCTATCGTGTGCGCTGTATGGTCTCTGTCCTAAGCTCTACGGTGTGTGCTGTATGCTCTCTGGCCTAAGCTCTATGGTGTGTGATGTATGGTCACTCGCCTAAGCTCTATGGTGTATGCTGTATATCTCTGGCCTAATCTCCACGGTGTGTGCTGTATGGTCCCTGGCCTAACCGCTACGGTGTGTGCTGTATGGTATCTGGCATAAGCTCTACGGTGTGTGCTGTATGGTCTCTGGCCTAAGCTCTACAGTGTGTGCTGTATGGTCTCTGGCCTATGCTCTATCATGTGCGCTGTATGGTCTCTGTCCTAAGCTCTACGGTGTGTGCTGTATGCTCTCTGGCCTAAGCTCTATGGTGTGTGATGTATGGTCACTCGCCTAAGCTCTACGGTGTGTGCTGTATGGTCTCTGGCCTACGCTCTATGGTGCCTGCTGTATGGTCACTCGCCTAAGGTCTAAGGTGAGTGCTGTATGTCTCTCGCCTAAGCTGTACGGTTTGTGCTGTATGGTGTCTGGCCTAGGCTCTACGGTGTGTGCTGTATGGTCACTTGCCAAAGCCCTACGGTGTGTGCTGTATGTCTCTGTCCTAAGCTCCATGGTGTGTGCTGTATGGTCTCTGGCCTAAGCTCTACGGTGTGTGCTGTATGGTCTCTGGCCTAAGCTCTACAGTGTGTGCTGTATGGTCTCTGGCCTATGCTCTATCGTGTGCGCTGTATGGTCTCTGTCCTAAGCTCTACGGTGTGTGCTGTATGCTCTCTGGCCTAAGCTCTATGGTGTGTGATGTATGGTCACTCGCCTAAGCTCTATGGTGTATGCTGTATATCTCTGGCCTAAGCTCCACGGTGTGTGCTGTATGGTCCCTGGCCTAACCGCTACGGTGTGTGCTGTCTGGTATCTGGCATAAGCTCTACGGTGTGTGCTGTATGGTCTCTGACGTAAGCTCTGCGGTGTGTGCTGTATGGTCTCTAGCCTAAGCTCTACGGTGTGTGCTGTATGGTCTCTGGCCTAAGCTCTACAGTGTGTGCTGTATGGTCTCTGGCCTATGCTCTATCGTGTGCGCTGTATGGTCTCTGTCCTAAGCTCTACGGTGTGTGCTGTATGCTCTCTGGCCTAAGCTCTATGGTGTGTGATGTATGGTCACTCGCCTAAGCTCTATGGTGTATGCTGTATATCTCTGGCCTAAGCTCCACGGTGTGTGCTGTATGGTCCCTGGCCTAACCGCTACGGTGTGTGCTGTATGGTCTCTGACGTAAGCTCTGCGGTGTGTGCTGTATGGTCTCTAGCCTAAGCTCTACGGTGTATGCTGCATGGTCTCTGGCCTAAGCTTTACGGTGTGTGCTGTATGGTCACTGGCCTAAGTTCTACGGTGTGTGCTGTATGTCTTTGGGCTAAGCTCCACGGTGTGTGCTGTATGTCTGTGGCCTAAGCTCTATGGTGTGTGCTGTATGGTTTCTGGCATAAACTCTACGGTGTGTGCTGTTTGGTCTCTGGCATAAGCTCTACGGTGTGTGCTGTATGGTCTCTGGCCTAAGCTCTATGGTGTGTGATGTATGGTCACTCGCCTAAGCTCTACGGTGTGTGCTGTATGGTCTCTGGCCTACGCTCTATGGTGCCTGCTGTATGGTCACTCGCCTAAGGTCTAAGGTGAGTGCTGTATGTCTCTCGCCTAAGCTGTACGGTTTGTGCTGTATGGTGTCTGGCCTAGGCTCTACGGTGTGTGCTGTATGGTCACTTGCCTAAGCCCTACGGTGTGTGCTGTATGGTCTCTGGCCTAAGCTCTACGGTGTGTGCTGTATGTCTCTGTCCTAAGCTCCATGGTGTGTACTGTATGGTCTCTGGCCTAAGCTCTACGGTGTGTGCTGTATGGTCTCTGGCCTAAGCTCTACAGTGTGTGCTGTATGGTCTCTGGCCTATGCTCTATCGTGTGCGCTGTATGGTCTCTGTCCTAAGCTCTACGGTGTGTGCTGTATGCTCTCTGGCCTAAGCTCTATGGTGTGTGATGTATGGTCACTCGCCTAAGCTCTATGGTGTATGCTGTATATCTCTGGCCTAAGCTCCACGGTGTGTGCTGTATGGTCCCTGGCCTAACCGCTACGGTGTGTGCTGTATGGTATCTGGCATAAGCTCTACGGTGTGTGCTGTATGGTCTCTGACGTAAGCTCTGCGGTGTGTGCTGTATGGTCTCTAGCCTAAGCTCTACGGTGTGTGCTGCATGGTCTCTGGCCTAAGCTTTACGGTGTGTGCTGTATGGTCACTGGCCTAAGTTCTACGGTGTGTGCTGTATGTCTTTGGGCTAAGCTCCACGGTGTGTGCTGTATGTCTGTGGCCTAAGCTCTATGGTGTGTGCTGTATGGTTTCTGGCATAAACTCTACGGTGTGTGCTGTTTGGTCTCTGGCATAAGCTCTACGGTGTGTGATGTATGGTCACTCGCCTAAGCTCTACGGTGTGTGCTGTATGGTCTCTGGCCTACGCTCTATGGTGCCTGCTGTATGGTCACTCGCCTAAGGTCTAAGGTGAGTGCTGTATGTCTCTCGCCTAAGCTGTACGGTTTGTGCTGTATGGTGTCTGGCCTAGGCTCTACGGTGTGTGCTGTATGGTCACTTGCCTAAGCCCTACGGTGTGTGCTGTATGTCTCTGTCCTAAGCTCCATGGTGTGTGCTGTATGGTCTCTGGCCTAAGCTCTACGGTGTGTGCTGCATGGTCTCTGGCCTAAGCTCTACAGTGTGTGCTGTATGGTCTCTGGCCTATGCTCTATCATGTGCGCTGTATGGTCTCTGTCCTAAGCTCTACGGTGTGTGCTGTATGCTCTCTGGCCTAAGCTCTATGGTGTGTGATGTATGGTCACTCGCCTAAGCTCTATGGTGTGTGCTGTATGGTCTCTGGCCTACGCTCTATGGTGCCTGCTGTATGGTCACTCGCCTAAGGTCTAAGGTGAGTGCTGTATGTCTCTCGCCTAAGCTGTACGGTTTGTGCTGTATGGTGTCTGGCCTAGGCTCTACGGTGTGTGCTGTATGGTCACTTGCCAAAGCCCTACGGTGTGTGCTGTATGTCTCTGTCCTAAGCTCCATGGTGTGTGCTGTATGGTCTCTGGCCTAAGCTCTACGGTGTGTGCTGTATGGTCTCTGGCCTAAGCTCTACAGTGTGTGCTGTATGGTCTCTGGCCTATGCTCTATCGTGTGCGCTGTATGGTCTCTGTCCTAAGCTCTACGGTGTGTGCTGTATGCTCTCTGGCCTAAGCTCTATGGTGTGTGATGTATGGTCACTCGCCTAAGCTCTATGGTGTATGCTGTATATCTCTGGCCTAATCTCCACGGTGTGTGCTGTATGGTCCCTGGCCTAACCGCTACGGTGTGTGCTGTATGGTATCTGGCATAAGCTCTACGGTGTGTGCTGTATGGTCTCTGGCCTAAGCTCTACAGTGTGTGCTGTATGGTCTCTGGCCTATGCTCCATCATGTGCGCTGTATGGTCTCTGTCCTAAGCTCTACGGTGTGTGCTGTATGCTCTCTGGCCTAAGCTCTATGGTGTGTGATGTATGGTCACTCGCCTAAGCTCTACGGTGTGTGCTGTATGGTCTCTGGCCTACGCTCTATGGTGCCTGCTGTATGGTCACTCGCCTAAGGTCTAAGGTGAGTGCTGTATGTCTCTCGCCTAAGCTGTACGGTTTGTGCTGTATGGTGTCTGGCCTAGGCTCTACGGTGTGTGCTGTATGGTCACTTGCCAAAGCCCTACGGTGTGTGCTGTATGTCTCTGTCCTAAGCTCCATGGTGTGTGCTGTATGGTCTCTGGCCTAAGCTCTACGGTGTGTGCTGTATGGTCTCTGGCCTAAGCTCTACAGTGTGTGCTGTATGGTCTCTGGCCTATGCTCTATCGTGTGCGCTGTATGGTCTCTGTCCTAAGCTCTACGGTGTGTGCTGTATGCTCTCTGGCCTAAGCTCTATGGTGTGTGATGTATGGTCACTCGCCTAAGCTCTATGGTGTATGCTGTATATCTCTGGCCTAAGCTCCACGGTGTGTGCTGTATGGTCCCTGGCCTAACCGCTACGGTGTGTGCTGTCTGGTATCTGGCATAAGCTCTACGGTGTGTGCTGTATGGTCTCTGACGTAAGCTCTGCGGTGTGTGCTGTATGGTCTCTAGCCTAAGCTCTACGGTGTGTGCTGCATGGTCTCTGGCCTAAGCTTTACGGTGTGTGCTGTATGGTGACTGGTCTAAGTTCTACAGTGTGTGCTGTATGTCTTTGGGCTAAGCTCCACGGTGTGTGCTGTATGTCTGTGGCCTAAGCTCTATGGTGTGTGCTGTATGGTTTCTGGCATAAACTCTACGGTGTGTGCTGTTTGGTCTCTGGCATAAGCTCTACGGTGTGTGCTGTATGGTCTCTGGCCTAAGCTCTACGGTGTGTGCTGTATGGTCTCTGGCCTAAGCTCTACGGCGTGTGCTGTATGGTCTCTGGCCTAAGCTCTACAGTGTGTGCTGTACGGTCACTTGCCTATGTTCTACGGTGTGTGCTGTATGGTCACTTTCCTAAGCTCTACGGTGTGGGCTGTATGTCTCTCGCCTAAGCTCCACGGTTTGTGCTGTATGGTGTCTGGCCTAGGCTCTACGGTCTGTGCTGTATAGTCACTCGCCTAAGCTCTACGGTGTGTGCTGTATGGTCACTTGCCTGAGCTCTACGTTGTATGCTGTAAGTTCTCTGGCCTATGCTCTACGGTGTGCGCTGTATGGTTTTCTGGCCTAAGCTCTACGGTGTGTGCTGTATGGTCTCTGGCCTAAGCTCTACAGTGTGTGCTGTATGGTCTCTGGCCTATGCTCTATCGTGTGTGCTGTATGGTCTCTGTCCTAAGCTCTACGGTGTGTGCTGTATGCTCTCTGGCCTAAGCTCTGTGGTGTGTGATGTATGGTCACTCGCCTAAGCTCTATGGTGTATGCTGTATATCTCTGGCCTAAGCTCCACGGTGTGTGCTGTATGGTCCCTGGCCTAACCTCTACGGTGTGTGCTGTATGGTATCTGGCATAAGCTCTACGGTGTGTGCTGTATGGTCTCTAGCCTAAGCTCTACGGTGTGTGCTGTATGGTCTCTGGCCTAAGCTTTACGGTGTCTGCTGTATGTCTGTGACCGAAGCTCTATGGTGTGTGCTGTATGGTTTCTGGCATAAGCTCTACGGTGTGTGCTGTATGGTCTCTGGCCTAAGCTCTACGGTGTGTGCTGTATGGTCTCTGGCCTAAGCTCTACGGCGTGTGCTGTATGGTCTCTGGCCTAAGCTCTACAGTGTGTGCTGTACGGTCACTTGCCTATGTTCTACGGTGTGTGCTGTATGGTCACTTTCCTAAGCTCTACGGTGTGTGCTGTATGTCTCTCGCCTAAGCTCCACGGTTTGTGCTGTACGGTGTCTGGGCTCTACGGTGTGTGCTGTATAGTCACTTGCCTAAGCTCTACGGTGTGTGCTGTATGGTCACTTGTCTGAGCTCTACGTTGTATGCTGTAAGTTCTCTGGCCTATGCTCTACGGTGTGCGCTGTATGGTTTTCTGGCCTAAGCTCTACGATGTGTGCTGTATAGTCGCTGGCCTAAGCTCTACGGTGCGTGCTGTATGGTCACTCGCCTAAGCTCTACGGTGTGTGCTGTATGTCTTTGGGCTAAGTTCCACGGTGTGTGCTGTATGATCTCTGGCCTAAGCTCTACGGTGTGTGCTGTATGGTCTCTGGCCTAAGCTCTACGGTGTCTGCTGTATGGTCACTTGCCTAAGCTCTACTGTGTGTGGTGTATGGTCTCTGGCCTAGGCTCTAAAGTGTGTGCTGTATGGTCTCTGGCCTAGGCTCTAAAGTGTGTGCTGTATGGTCTCTGGCCTAAGCTCTACGGTGTGTGCTGTATGGTCTCGGGCCTAAGCTCCACGGTGTGTGCTGTATGGTCACTAGCCTAAGCTCTATGGTGTGTGCTGCATGTCTCTGGCCTAAGCACTATGGTGTGTGCTGCTGGTCCCTGGCCTAAGCTCTACGGTGTGTGCTGTACGGTCTCTGGCTTAAGCTCTAGGGTGTGTGCTGTATAGTCACTTGCCTAAGCTCTATGGTGTGTGCTGTATGGTCACTTTCCTAAACTCTACGGTGTGTGCTGTATGGTCACTTTCTTAAGTTCTACGGTGTGTGCTGTATGGTCTCTGGCTTAAGCTCTACGGTGTGTGCTGTATGGTCACTTTCCTAAGCTCTACGGTGTGTGCTGTATGGTCTCTGACCTAAGCTCTACGGTGTGTGCTGTATCGTCTCTGGCCTAAGCTCTACGGTGTGTGCTGTATGGTCTCTGGCCTAAGCTCTACTGTGTGTGCTGTATGGTCTCTGGCTTTAGCTCTACGGTGTGTGCTGAATGGTCTCTGGCCTGAGCTCTATGGTGTGTGCTGTATGGTCTCTGGCTTAAGCTCTACGGTGTGTGCTGTATGGTCTCTGGCCTAAGCTCCACGGTGTGTGCTGTATGGTCACTAGCCTAAGCTCTACGGTGTGTACTGCATGTCTCTGGCCTAAGCTCCACGGTGTGTGCTGTATGGTCTCTGGCCTAAGCTCTACGGTGTGTGCTGTACGGTCTCTGGCCTAAGCTCTACGGTGCGTGCTGTATGGTCTCTGGCCTAAGCTCTACGGTGTGTGCTGTATTGTCTCTGGCCTAACCCTACGGTGTGTGCTGTATGGTCTCTAGCCTAAGCTCTACGGTGTGTGCTGTATGGTCACTTGCCTCACCTCTACGGTGTGTGCTGTACAGTCTCTAGCCTAAGCTCTACGGTGTGTGCTGTACGGTCTCTGGCCTAAGCTCTACGGTGCGTGCTGTATGGTCTCTGGCCTAAGCTCTACGGTGCGTGCTGTATTGTCTCTGGCCTAACCCTACGGTGTGTGCTGTATGGTCTCTGGCCTAAGATCTACTGTGTGTGCTGTATGGTCACTTGCCTCACCTCTACGGTGTGTGCTGTATGGTCTCTGGCCTAAACTCTATGGTGTGTGCTGTATATCTCTGGCCTAACCTCTACGGTGTGTGCTGTATGGTATCTGGCATAAGCTCTACTGTGTGTGCTGTATGTCTTTGGGCTAAGCTCCACGGTGTGTGCTGTATGTCTGTGGTCTAAGCTTTACGGTGTGTGCTGTATGGTCACTTGACTAAGCTCTACGGTCCGTGCTGTATGGTCTCTGGCATAAGCTCTACGGTGTGTGCTGTATGGTCTCTGGCATAAGCTCTACGGTGTGTGCTGTAAGGTCTCTGGCTTAAGCTCTACGGTGTGTACTGTATGGTCTCTGGCCTAAGGTCTACGGTGTGTGCTGTATGGTCTCTGGCCTAAGCTCTACGGTGTGTGCTGTATGGTCTCTGGCCTAAGCTCTATGGTGTGTGATGTATGGTCACTCGCCTAAGCTCTACGGTGTGTGCTGTATGGTCTCTGGCCTACGCTCTATGGTGCCTGCTGTATGGTCACTTGCCTAAGGTCTAAGGTGAGTGCTGTATGTCTCTCGCCTAAGCTGTACGGTTTGTGCTGTATGGTGTCTGGCCTAGGCTCTACGGTGTGTGCTGTATGGTCACTTGCCTAAGCCCTACGGTGTGTGCTGTATGTCTCTGTCCTAAGCTCCATGGTGTGTGCTGTATGGTCTCTGGCCTAAGCTCTACGGTGTGTGCTGTATGGTCTCTGGCCTAAGCTCTACAGTGTGTGCTGTATGGTCTCTGGCCTATGCTCTATCATGTGCGCTGTATGGTCTCTGTCCTAAGCTCTACGGTGTGTGCTGTATGCTCTCTGGCCTAAGCTCTATGGTGTGTGATGTATGGTCACTCGCCTAAGCTCTATGGTGTATGCTGTATATCTCTGGCCTAATCTCCACGGTGTGTGCTGTATGGTCCCTGGCCTAACCGCTACGGTGTGTGCTGTCTGGTATCTGGCATAAGCTCTACGGTGTGTGCTGTATGGTCTCTGACGTAAGCTCTGCGGTGTGTGCTGTATGGTCACTGGCCTAAGTTCTACGGTGTGTGCTGTATGTCTTTGGGCTAAGCTCCACGGTGTGTGCTGTATGTCTGTGGCCTAAGCTCTATGGTGTGTGCTGTATGGTTTCTGGCATAAACTCTACGGTGTGTGCTGTATGGTCTCTGGCCTAAGCTCTACGGTGTGTGCTGTATGGTCTCTGGCCTAAGCTCTACGGTGTGTGCTGTATGGTCTCTGGCCTAAGCTCTACGGCGTGTGCTGTATGGTCTCTGGCCTAAGCTCTACAGTGTGTGCTGTACGGTCACTTGCCTATGTTCTACGGTGTGTGCTGTATGGTCACTTTCCTAAGCTCTACGGTGTGGGCTGTATGTCTCTCGCCTAAGCTCCACGGTTTGTGCTGTATGGTGTCTGGCCTAGGCTCTACGGTGTGTGCTGTATAGTCACTTGCCTAAGCTCTACGGTGTGTGCTGTATGGTCACTTGCCTGAGCTCTACGTTGTATGCTGTAAGTTCTCTGGCCTATGCTCTACGGTGTGCGCTGTATGGTTTTCTGGCCTAAGCTCTACGGTGTGTGCTGTATGGTCTCTGGCCTAAGCTCTACAGTGTGTGCTGTATGGTCTCTGGCCTATGCTCTATCGTGTGTGCTGTATGGTCTCTGTCCTAAGCTCTACGGTGTGTGCTGTATGCTCTCTGGCCTAAGCTCTACGGTGTGTGCTGTATGGTCTCTGGCCTAAGCTCTATGGTGTATGCTGTATGTCTCTGGCCTAAGCTCCACGGTGTGTGCTGTATGGTCCCTGGCCTAACCTCTACGGTGTGTGCTGTATGGTATCTGGCATAAGCTCTACGGTGTGTGCTGTATGGTCTCTGACGTAAGCTCTGCGGTGTGTGCTGTATGGTCTCTAGCCTAAGCTCTACGGTGTGTGCTGTATGGTCTCTGGCCTAAGTTCTACGGTGTGTGCTGTATGTCTGTGGGCTAAGCTCCACGGTGTGTGCTGTATGTCTGTGGCCTAAGCTCTATGGTGTGTGCTGTATGGTTTCTGGCATAAGCTCTACGGTGTGTGCTGTATGGTCTCTGGCCTAAGCTCTACAGTGTGTGCTGTATGGTCTCTGGCCTATGCTCTATCGTGTGTGCTGTATGGTCTCTGTCCTAAGCTCTACGGTGTGTGCTGTATGCTCTCTGGCCTAAGCTCTGTGGTGTGTGATGTATGGTCACTCGCCTAAGCTCTATGGTGTATGCTGTATATCTCTGGCCTAAGCTCCACGGTGTGTGCTGTATGGTCCCTGGCCTAACCTCTACGGTGTGTGCTGTATGGTATCTGGCATAAGCTCTACGGTGTGTGCTGTATGGTCTCTGACGTAAGCTCTGCGGTGTGTGCTGTATGGTCTCTAGCCTAAGCTCTACGGTGTGTGCTGTATGGTCTCTGGCCTAAGCTTTACGGTGTGTGCTGTATGTCTGTGGCCTAAGCTCTATGGTGTGTGCTGTATGGTTTCTGGCATAAGCTCTACGGTGTGTGCTGTATGGTCTCTGGCCTAAGCTCTACGGTGTGTGCTGTATGGTCTCTGGCCTAAGCTCTACGGCGTGTGCTGTATGGTCTCTGGCCTAAGCTCTACAGTGTGTGCTGTACGGTCACTTGCCTATGTTCTACGGTGTGTGCTGTATGGTCACTTTCCTAAGCTCTACGGTGTGTGCTGTATGTCTCTCGCCTAAGCTCCACGGTTTGTGCTGTATGGTGTCTGGGCTCTACGGTGTGTGCTGTATAGTCACTTGCCTAAGCTCTACGGTGTGTGCTGTATGGTCACTTGTCTGAGCTCTACGTTGTATGCTGTAAGTTCTCTGGCCTATGCTCTACGGTGTGCGCTGTATGGTTTTCTGGCCTAAGCTCTACGATGTGTGCTGTATAGTCGCTGGCCTAAGCTCTACTGTGTGTGCTGTATGGTCTCTGGCTTTAGCTCTACGGTGTGTGCTGAATGGTCTCTGGCCTGAGCTCTATGGTGTGTGCTGTATGGTCTCTGGCTTAAGCTCTACGGTGTGTGCTGTATGGTCTCTGGCCTAAGCTCTACTGTGTGTGCTGTATGGTCTCTGGCTTTAGCTCTACGGTGTGTGCTGAATGGTCTCTGGCCTGAGCTCTATGGTGTGTGCTGTATGGTCTCTGGCTTAAGCTCTACGGTGTGTGCTGTATGGTCTCTGGCCTAAGCTCCACGGTGTGTGCTGTATGGTCACTAGCCTAAGCTCTACGGTGTGTACTGCATGTCTCTGGCCTAAGCTCCACGGTGTGTGCTGTATGGTCTCTGGCCTAAGCTCTACGGTGTGTGCTGTACGGTCTCTGGCCTAAGCTCTACGGTGCGTGCTGTATGGTCTCTGGCCTAAGCTCTACGGTGCGTGCTGTATTGTCTCTGGCCTAACCCTACGGTGTGTGCTGTATGGTCTCTAGCCTAAGCTCTACGGTGTGTGCTGTATGGTCACTTGCCTCACCTCTACGGTGTGTGCTGTACGGTCTCTAGCCTAAGCTCTACGGTGTGTGCTGTACGGTCTCTGGCCTAAGCTCTACGGTGCGTGCTGTATGGTCTCTGGCCTAAGCTCTACGGTGCGTGCTGTATTGTCTCTGGCCTAACCCTACGGTGTGTGCTGTATGGTCTCTGGCCTAAGCTCTACTGTGTGTGCTGTATGGTCACTTGCCTCACCTCTACGGTGTGTGCTGTATGGTCTCTGTCCTAAACTCTATGGTGTGTGCTGTATATCTCTGGCCTAACCTCTACGGTGTGTGCTGTTTGGTATCTGGCATAAGCTCTACTGTGTGTGCTGTATGTCTTTGGGCTAAGCTCCACGGTGTGTGCTGTATGTCTGTGGTCTAAGCTTTACGGTGTGTGCTGTATGGTCACTTGACTAAGCTCTACGGTCCGTGCTGTATGGTCTCTGGCATAAGCTCTACGGTGTGTGCTGTATGGTCTCTGGCATAAGCTCTACGGTGTGTGCTGTAAGGTCTCTGGCTTAAGCTCTACGGTGTGTACTGTATGGTCTCTGGCCTAAGGTCTACGGTGTGTGCTGTATGGTCTCTGGCCTAAGCTCTACGGTGTGTGCTGTATGGTCTCTGGCCTAAGCTCTATGGTGTGTGATGTATGGTCACTCGCCTAAGCTCTACGGTGTGTGCTGTATGGTCTCTGGCCTACGCTCTATGGTGCCTGCTGTATGGTCACTCGCCTAAGGTCTAAGGTGAGTGCTGTATGTCTCTCGCCTGAGCTGTACGGTTTGTGCTGTATGGTGTCTGGCCTAGGCTCTACGGTGTGTGCTGTATGGTCACTTGCCTAAGCCCTACGGTGTGTGCTGTATGTCTCTGTCCTAAGCTCCATGGTGTGTGCTGTATGGTCTCTGGCCTAAGCTCTACGGTGTGTGCTGTATGGTCTCTGGCCTAAGCTCTACAGTGTGTGCTGTATGGTCTCTGGCCTATGCTCTATCATGTGCGCTGTATGGTCTCTGTCCTAAGCTCTACGGTGTGTGCTGTATGCTCTCTGGCCTAAGCTCTATGGTGTGTGATGTATGGTCACTCGCCTAAGCTCTATGGTGTATGCTGTATATCTCTGGCCTAATCTCCACGGTGTGTGCTGTATGGTCCCTGGCCTAACCGCTACGGTGTGTGCTGTCTGGTATCTGGCATAAGCTCTACGGTGTGTGCTGTATGGTCTCTGACGTAAGCTCTGCGGTGTGTGCTGTATGGTCTCTAGCCTAAGCTCTACGGTGTGTGCTGCATGGTCTCTGGCTTAAGCTTTACGGTGTGTGCTGTATGGTCACTGGCCTAAGTTCTACGGTGTGTGCTGTATGTCTTTGGGCTAAGCTCCACGGTGTGTGCTGTATGTCTGTGGCCTAAGCTCTATGGTGTGTGCTGTATGGTTTCTGGCATAAACTCTACGGTGTGTGCTGTATGGTCACTTTCCTAAGCTCTACGGTGTGGGCTGTATGTCTCTCGCCTAAGCTCCACGGTTTGTGCTGTATGGTGTCTGGCCTAGGCTCTACGGTGTGTGCTGTATAGTCACTTGCCTAAGCTCTACGGTGTGTGCTGTATGGTCACTTGCCTGAGCTCTACGTTGTATGCTGTAAGTTCTCTGGCCTATGCTCTACGGTGTGCGCTGTATGGTTTTCTGGCCTAAGCTCTACGGTGTGTGCTGTATGGTCTCTGGCCTAAGCTCTACAGTGTGTGCTGTATGGTCTCTGGCCTATGCTCTATCGTGTGTGCTGTATGGTCTCTGTCCTAAGCTCTACGGTGTGTGCTGTATGCTCTCTGGCCTAAGCTCTGTGGTGTGTGATGTATGGTCACTCGCCTAAGCTCTATGGTGTATGCTGTATGTCTCTGGCCTAAACTCCACGGTGTGTGCTGTATGGTCCCTGGCCTAACCTCTACGGTGTGTGCTGTATGGTATCTGGCATAAGCTCTACGGTGTGTGCTGTATGGTCTCTGACGTAAGCTCTGCGGTGTGTGCTGTATGGTCTCTAGCCTAAGCTCTACGGTGTGTGCTGTATGGTCTCTGGCCTAAGTTCTACGGTGTGTGCTGTATGTCTGTGGGCTAAGCTCCACGGTGTGTGCTGTATGTCTGTGGCCTAAGCTCTATGGTGTGTGCTGTATGGTTTCTGGCATAAGCTCTACGGTGTGTGCTGTACGGTCACTTGCCTATGTTCTACGGTGTGTGCTGTATGGTCACTTTCCTAAGCTCTACGGTGTGTGCTGTATGTCTCTCGCCTAAGTTCCACGGTTTGTGCTGTATGGTGTCTGGCCTAGGCTCTACGGTGTGTGCTGTATAGTCACTTGCCTAAGCTCTACGGTGTGTGCTGTATGGTCACTTGCCTGAGCTCTACGTTGTATGCTGTAAGTTCTCTGGCCTATGCTCTACGGTGTGCGCTGTATGGTTTTCTGGCCTAAGCTCTACGGTGTGTGCTGTATGGTCTCTGGCCTAAGCTCTACGGTGTGTGCTGTATGGTCACTTTCGTAAGCTCTACGGTGTGTGCTGTATGGTCACTTTCTTAAGTTCTACTGTGTGTGCTGTATGGTCTCTGGCTTAAGCTCTACGGTGTGTGATGTATGGTCACTTTCCTAAGCTCTACGGTTGTGTGCTGTATGGTCTCTGGCCTAAGTTCTACGGTGCGTGCTGTATGGTCTCTGGCCTAAGCTCTACGGTGTGTGCTGTATGGTCTCTAGCCTAATCTCTATGGTGAGTGCTGTATGGTCTCTGGCCTAAGCACTACAGTGTGTGCTGTATGGTCTCTGGCCTAAGCTCTACGGTGTGTGCTGTATGGTCACTTGCCTAAGCTCTACGGTGTGTGCTGTATGGTCTCTGGCCTAAGCTCTACGGTGTCTGCTGTATGGTCACTTGCCTAAGCTCTACTGTGTGTGGTGTATGGTCTCTGGCCTAGGCTCTAAAGTGTGTGCATTATGGTCTCTGGCCTAAGCACTATGGTGTGTGCTGTATAGTCACTTGCCTAAGTTGTACGATGTATGGTGCATGGTCTCTGGCCTAGGCTCTACGGTGTGCGCTGTATTGTCTCTGGCCTAAGCTCTTCGGTGTGTGCTGTGTGGTCTCTGGCTTAAGCACTACAGTGTGTGCTGTATGGTCTCTGGTCTGATCTCTACGGTGTGTGCTGTATCGTCACTTTCCTAAGCTCTACGGTGTGTGCTGTATGGTCTGTGTCCTAAGCTCTACGGTGTGCGCTGTATGGTTTTCTGGCCTAAGCTCTACGGTGTGTGCTGTATGGTCTCTGGCCTAAGCTCTACGGTGTGTGCTGTATGGTCTGTGTCCTAAGCTCTACGATGTGTGCTGTATAGTCGCTGGCCTAAGCTCTACGGTGCGTGCTGTATGGTCACTCGCCTAAGCTCTACTGTGTGTGCTGTATGTCTTTGGGCTAAGTTCCACGGTGTGTGCTGTATGATCTCTGGCCTAAGCTCTACGGTGTGTGCTGTATGGTCTCTGGCCTAAGCTCTACGGTGTGTGCTGTATGGTCACTTGCCTAAGCTCTACGGTGTGTGCTGTATGGTCTCTGGCCTAAGCTCTTCGGTGTGTGCTGTATGGTCTCTGGCATAAGCTCTATGGTGCCTGCTGTATTGTCACTTGCCTAAGCTCTACGGTGTGTGCTGTATGATCTCTGGCCTAAGCACTATGGTGTGTGCTGTATGGTCTCTGGCCTAAGCTCTACAATGTATGCTGTATGGTCTCTGGCCTAAGCTCTACGGTGTGCGCTGTATTGTCTCTGCTCTAACTCTACCGTGTGTGCTGTATGGTCTCTGGCCTAATCTCTACGGTGTGTGCTGTATGGTCTCTGGCCTTAGCTCTACGGTGTGTGCTGTATGGACACTTTCCTAAGCTCTACGGTGTGTGCTGTATGGTCTCTGGCCTAAGCTCTACTGTGTGTGCTGTATGGGCTCTGGCCTTAGCTCTACGGTGTGTGCTGTATGGTCTCTGGCCTAAGCTCTACGGTGTGTGCTGTACGTTCTGTGGCCTAAGCTCTACAGTGTGTGCTGTATGGTCACTTCCTAAGCTCTACGGTGTGTGCTGTATGGTCTCTGGCCTAAGCTCTACGGTGTGTGCTCTATGGTCTCTGGCCTAAGCTTTGACGTTTGACATTACCAATAGTATATATTTCAATTTTACACGAAAGTACTGACTGCAAACCTAATGGAAACATCTAAAATTAATTTGCCACATGATTCTGAGTTGTTTTAAACCTGTTTAATTCCTCTGGTCAGCAGGGCATAAAAGTTGTTTTCTCAGTGCATACACTGCTTTGACATTACCAATAGTATACATTTCAATTTTACACCAAAGTACTGAGTGCAAACCTAATGGAAACATCTTAAATAATCTTCCCACATGTTTCTGAGTTGTTTCAAATTTATTTCATGTACATCAAGACTAAAAAGTTGTTTTCTCAGTGCATACAATGCTTTGACATTACCAATAGTATACCTTTCAGTTTTACACAAAAGTACAGAGTGCAAACCTAATGGAAACATCTTAAATTATCATTCCACATGATTCTGAGTTCCCTAAAAGACATCTCATGCCTCTGCTGATCAGGACAAAAAAGTTGTTTTCTCATTTCATACAATGCTTTGACATTGCCAATAGTATACATTTCAATTTTACACCAAAGTACTGAGTGCAAACCTAATTGAAACATCTTAAATGATCTTTCCACATGATTCTGAGTTGATTCAAAATTGTTTCATTCCTCTGTTCATCAAGACAAAAAAGTTGTTTTCTCAGTGCATACAATGCTTTGACTCTACCAATAGTATACATTTTAATATTACACCAAAGTACTGAGTGGAAACCAAAGGAAACTTCTTAAGTTATCTTTCAACATGATTCTGAACTGTTTAAAATTTGTTTCAATGCTCTGCACATAAAGAGAAAAAAGTTGTTTTCTCAGTGCATACAAGGCTTTGACTTTACCAACAGTATTCATTTTAATTTTACACCAAAGTACTGACTGCAAACCTTATGGAATCATTTTAAGTTAACTTTCTACATGATTCTGAGTTGCATAAAACTTGTTTCATGCTCCTGCTCATAAGGATAAAATTGTTGTTTTCTCAGTGAATTGAAAGTTTTGACATTACCAATAGTATACATTTCAATTTTACAACGAAGTACTGAGTGCAAACCTAAAGGAAACATCTTAAATTATCTTTCCACATGATTCTCGGTTGTTTAGAACTTGTACCATGCCTTTGCTCAGCAAGACAAAAAAATTGTTTTCTCAGTGCATACAATGCTTTGCCATTACCAATAGTATACATTTCAATTTTACACCAAAGTACTGAGTGCAAACCTAATGGAAATATCTTAAATAATCTTTCCACATGATTCTGAGTTGTTTCAAAATTGTTTCATTCCTCTGATCATCAAGACAAAAAAGTTGATTTCTCAGTGCATACAATGCTCTGTCTTTACCAATAGTGTACATTTCAATTTTCCACCAAAGTACTGAGTGCAAACCTAATGGAAACATCTTAAATAATCTTTCCTCATGATTCTGAGTTGTCTATAATTTGTTTCATGCCTCTGTTCATCAAGACAAAAAATTTGTTTCCTCAGTGCATACAAAGCTTTGACATTACCAATAGTATTCATTTTAAACTTCCACCAAAGTACTAACTGCAAACCTAATAGAAACAACTTAAATTACCTTTCCACATGATTCTGAATTGATTAGAACTTGTACCATGCCTTTGCTCAGCAAGACAAAAAATTGGTTTCCTCAGTGCATACAAAGCCTTGACATTACCAATAGTATACATTTTAAACTTCCACCAAAGTACTGAGTGCAAACCTGATGGCAACACCTTAAATTACCTTTCCACATGATTCTGAGTTGATTAGAACTTGTACCATGCCTTTGCTCAGCAAGACAAAAAAGTTCTTTTCTCAGTGCATGCAATGCTTTGACATTACCAATAGTTTACATTTCAATCTTACACCAAAGTACTGAGTGCAAACCTAATGGAAACATCTTAAATAATCTTTCCTCATGATTCTGAGTTGTCTATAATTTGTTTCATGCCTCTGTTCATCAAGACAAAAAATTTGTTTCCTCAGTGCATACAAAGCTTTGACATTACCAATAGTATACATTTTAAACTTCCACCAAAATACTGAGTGCAAACCTGATGGCAACACCTTAAATTACCTTTCCACATGATTCTGAGTTGATTAGAACTTGTACCATGCCTTTGCTCAGCAAGACAAAAAAGTTGTTTTCTCAGTGCATACAATGCTTTGACTTTACCAATAGTATACATTTCAATTTTACACCAAAGTACTGACTGCAAACCTAATGTAAACATCTTAAATAATCTTTCCTCATGATTCTGAGTTCTCTATAATTTGTTTCATGCCTCTGTTCATCAAGACAAAAAAGTTGTTTCCTCAGTGCATGGAATGCTTTTAGATTACCAATAGTATATATTTCAATTTTACACCAAAGTACAGAGTGGATCCCTAATGGAAACATCTTAAATTAACTTTCCACATTATTCTGTGTTGCTTAAAAGACATTTCATGCCTCTGCTCATCAGGGCAAAAAAGTTGTTTTCTCAATGCATACAATCCTTTGACAGTGCCAATAGTAATCATTTACACAAAAGTACAGATTGGAAACCTAATGGAAACATCTTAAAAAATCTTTCCACATGATTCTGTGTTGATAAGAAGTTGTTTCATGCCTCTGTTCATCAAGACAAAAAAGTTGTTTCCTCAGTGCATACAAAGCTTTGACATTACCAATAGTATACATTTTAAACTTCCACCAAAGTACAAACTGCAAACCTAATGGAAACAACTTAAATTACCTTTCCACATGATTCTGAGTTGATTAGAATTTGTACCATGCCTTTGCTCAGCAAGACAAAAAAGTTGTTTTCTCAATGCATACAATGCTTTGACATTACCAATAGTATACATTTCAATCTTACACCAAAGTACTGAGTGCAAACCTAATGGAAACATCTTAAATAATCTTTCCTCATGATTCTGAGTTGTCTATAATTTGCTTCATGCCTCTGCTCATCAAGACAAAAAATTTCTTTTCTCAGTGCATACAATGAATTGACTTTACAAATAGTGTACATTTCAATTTTCCACCAAAGCGCTGAGTGCAAACCCAATGGAAACATCTTAAATAATCTTTCCTCATGATTCTGAGTTGTCTATACTTTGCTTCATGCCTCTGTTCATAAAGACAAAAAAGTTGTTTCCTCAGTGCATAGAATGCTTTGACATTACCAATAGTATACATTTTAATTTTACACAAAAGTACAGAGTGGATCCCTAATGCAAACATCTTAAATTAACTTTCCACATTATTCTGTGTTGCTTAAAACACATTTGATGCCTGTGCTCATCAGGACAAAAAAGTTGTTTTCTCAATGCATACAATCCTTTGACAGTGCCAATAGTAATCATTTACACAAAAGTACAGAGTGGAAACCTAATGGAAACATCTTAAATAATCTTTCCACATGATTCTGTGTTGATTAGAAGTTCTTTCATGCCTCTGTTCATCAAGACATAAAAGTTGTTTCCTCAGTGCATACAATGCTTTGACATTAAAATAGTATACATTTTAAACTTCCACCAAAGTGCTGAGTGCAAACCTGATGGCAACACCTTAAATTACCTTTCCACATGATTCTGAGTTGATTACAACTTGTACCATGCCTTTGTTCAGCAAGACAAAAAAGTTGTTTTCTCAATGCATACAATGCTTTGACATTACCAATAGTATACATTTCAATTTTACACAAAAGTATAGAGTGCATCCCTAATGAAAACACCTTAAGTTACCTTTCCACATGATTCTGAATTGATTAGAACTTGTACCATGCCTTTGCTCAGCAAGACAAAAAAGTTGTTTTCTCAGTGCGTACAATGCTTTGACATTACCAATAGTATACATTTCAATCCTACACCAAAGTACTGAGTGCAAACCTAATGGAAACATCTTAAATAATCTTTCCTCATGATTCTGAGTTGTCTATAATTTGCTTCATGCCTCTGCTCATCAGGACAAAAAAGTTGTTTTCTCAATGCATACAATCCTTTGACAGTGCCAAGATTAATCATTTACACAAAAGTACAGATTGGAAACCTAATGGAAACATCTTAAATAATCTTTCCTCATGATTCTGAGTTGCCTATAATTTGTTTCATGCCTCTGTTCATCAAGACAGAAAAGTTCTTTTCTCAGTGCATACAATGCTTTGACTTTACAAATAGTGTACATTTCAATTTTCCACCAAAGTACTGAGTGCAAACCTGATGGCAACACCTTAAATTACCTTTCCACATGATTCTGAGTTGATTAGAACTTGTACCATGCCTTTGCTCAGTAAGACAAAAAAGTTGTTTTCTCAGTGCATACAATGCTTGACTTTACCAATAGTATACATTTCAATTTTACACCATAGTACTGACTGCAAAACCTAATGGAAACATCTTAAATAATCTTTCCTCATGATTCTCAGTTGTCTATAATTTGTTTCATGCTTCTGTTCATCAAGACAAAAAAAGTTGTTTCCTCAGTGCATACAAAGCTTTGACATTACCAATAGTATACATTTTAAACTTCCACCAAGGTACTGACTGCAAACCTAATGGAAACACTTTAAATTACCATTCCACATGATTCTGAGTTGATTAGAACTTGTACCATGCCTTTGCTCAGCAAGACAAAAAAGTTGTTTTCTCAGTGCATAGAATGCTTTGACATTACCAATAGTATACATTTCAATCTTACACCAAAATACTGAGTGCAAACCTAATGGAAACATCTTAAATAATCTTTCCTCATGATTCAGAGTTGTCTATAATCTGTTTCATGCCTCTGTTCATCAAGACAAAAAAGTTCTTTTCTCAGTGCATACAATGCTTTCACTTTACAAATAGTGTACATTTCAATTTTCCACCAAAGTACTGAGTGCAAACCTGATGGCAACACCTTAAATTACCTTTCCAGATGATTCTGGGTTGATTAGAACTTGTACCATGCCTTTGCTCAGCAAGACAAAAAAGTTGTTTTCTCAGTGCATACAATGCTTTGACTTTACCAATATTATGCATTTCAATTTTACACCAAAGTACTCACTGCAAACCTAATGGAAACATCTTAAATAATCTTTCCTCATGATTCTCAGTTGTCTATAATTTGTTTCATGCCTCTGTTCATCAAGACAAAAAAACTTGTTTCCTCAGTGCATGCAAAGCTTTGACATTACCAATAGTATACATTTTAAACTTCCACCAAAGTGCTGAGTGCAAACCTGATGGCAACACCTTAAATTACCTTTCCACATGATTCTGAGTTGATTACAACTTGTACCATGCCTTTGTTCAGCAAGACAAAAAAGTTGCTTTCTCAGTGCATGCAATACTTTGACTTTACCAATAGTATACATTTCAATTTTCCACCAAAGTACTGAGTGCAAACCTAATGGCAACACCTTAAATTACCTTTCCACATGATTCTGAGTTGATTAGAACATGTACCATGCCTTTGCTCAGCAAGACAAAAGAGTTGTTTTCTCAGTGCATACAATGCTTTGACATTACCAATAGAATACATTTCAATTTTACACAAAAGTACAGAGTGGATCCCTAATGGAAACATCTTAAATTAACTCTGCACATTATTCTGAGTTGCTTCAAAGACATTTCATGCCTCTGCTCATCAGGACAAAAAAGTTGCTTTCTCAATGCATACAATCCATTGACAGTGCCAAGAGTAATCATTTACACAAAAGTACAGAGTGGAAACCTAATGGAATCATCTTAAATATTCTTTCCTCATGATTCTGAGCTGTCTATAATTTGTTTCATGCCTCTGTTCATCAAGACAGAATAGTTCTTTTCTCAGTGCATACAATGCTTTGACTTTACAAATAGTGTACATTTCAATTTTCCACCAAACTACTGAGTGCAAACCTGATGGCAACACCTTAAATTGCCTTTCCACATGATTCTGAGTTGATTAGAACTTGTACCATGCCTTTTTCAGCAAGACAAAAAAGTTGTTTTCTCAGTGCATAGGATGCTTTGACATTACCAAGAGTATACATTTTAATTTTACACAAAAGTACAGAGTGGATCCCTAATGGAAACATCTTAAGTTAACTTTCCACATTATTCTGAGTTGCTTAAAAGACATTTCATGCCTCTGCTCATCAGGACAAAAAAGTTGTTTTCTCAATGCATACAATCCTTTGACAGTGCCAAGATTAATCATTTACACAAAAGTACAGATTGGAAACCTAATGGAAACATCTTAAATAATCTTTCCTCATGATTCTGAGTTCCCTATAATTTGTTTCATGCCTCTGTTCATCAAGACAGAAAAGTTCTTTTCTCAGTGCATACAATGCTTTGACTTTACAAATAGTGTACATTTCAATTTTCCACCAAAGTACTGAGTGCAAACCTGATGGCAACACCTTAAATTACCTTTCCACATGATTCTGAGTTGATTAGAACTTGTACCATGCCTTTGCTCAGTAAGACAAAAAAGTTGTTTTCTCAGTGCATACAATGCTTGACTTTACCAATAGTATACATTTCAATTTTACAACAAAGTACTGACTGCAAACCTAATGGAAACATCTTAAATAATCTTTCCTCATGATTCTCAGTTGTCTATAATTTGTTTCATGCTTCTGTTCATGAAGACAAAAAAAGTTGTTTCCTCAGTGCATGGAATGCTTTGACATTACCAATAGTATACATTTTCATTTTACACTAAAGTACAGAGTGGATCCCTAATGGAAACATCTTAAATTAACTTTCCACATTATTCTGAGTTGCTTAAAAGACATTTCATGCCTCTGCTCATCAGGACAAAAAAGTTGTTTTCTCAATGCATACAATCCTTTGACAGTGCCAAGAGTAATCATTTACACAAAAGTACAGAGTGGAAACCTAATGGAAACATCTTAAATAATCTTTCCTCAGGATTCTGAGCTGTCTATAATTTGTTTCATGCCTCTGTTCATCAAGACAGAATAGTTCTTTTCTCAGTGCATACAATGCTTTGACTTTACAAATAGTGTACATTTCAATTTTCCACCAAAGTACTGAGTGCAAACCTGATGGCAACACCTTAAATTACTTTTCCACATGATTCTGAGTTGATTAGAACTTGTACCATGCCTTTGCTCAGCAAGACAAAAAAGTTGTTTTCTCAGTGCATACAATGCTTTGACTTTACCAATATTATGCATTTCAATTTTACACCAAAGTACTCACTGCAAACCTAATGGAAACATCTTAAATAATCTTTCCTCATGATTCTCAGTTGTCTATAATTTGTTTCATGCCTCTGTTCATCAAGACAAAAAAACTTGTTTCCTCAGTGCATACAAAGCTTTGACATTGCCAATAGTATACATTTTAAACTTCCACCAAGGTACTGACTGCAAACCTAATGGAAACACCTTAAATTACCTTTCCACCTGATTCTGAGTTGATTAGAACTTTTACCATGCCTTTGCTCAGCAAGACAAAAAGTTGTTTTCTCAGTGCATAGAATGCTTTGACATTACCAATAGTAAACATTTTAATTTTACACAAAAGTGCAGAGTGGAAACCTAATGCAAACATCTTAAATAATCTTTCCACATGATTCTGTGTTGATTGGAAGTTGTAGCATGGCTTTGCTCAGTAAGACAAAAAAGCTGCTTTCTCAGTGCATACAATGCTTTGACTTTACCAATAGTATACATTTTAATTTTCCACCAAAGTACAGACTGCAAACCTAATGGAAACACCTTCAATTACCTTTCCTCATGATTCTGAGTTGTTTATAATTTGTTTCATGCCTCTGTTCATCAAGACAAAAAAGTTGTTTCCTCAGTGCATAGAATGCTTTCACATTACCAATAGTATACATTTTAATTTTACACAAAAGTACATAGTGGATCCCTAATGGAAACATCTTAAATTAACTTTCCACATTATTCTGAGTTGTTTAAAAGACATTTCATGCCTCTGCTCATCAGGACAAAAAAGTTATTTTCTCAATGCTTACAATCCTTTGACAGTGCCAAGAGTAATCATTTACACAAAAGTACAGAGTGGAAACCTAATGGAAACATCTTAAATAATCCTTCCTCATGATTTTGAGTTGTCTATAATTTGTTTCATGCCTCTGTTCATCAAGACAAAAAAGTTCTTTTCTCAGTGCTTACAATGCTTTGACTTTACAAATAGTGTACATTTCAATTTTCCACCAAGGTACTGAGTGCAAACCTGATGGCAACACCTTAAATTACCTTTCCACATGATTCTGAGTTGATTAGAACTTGTACCATGCCTTTGCTCAGCAAGACAAAAAAGTTGTTTTCTCAGTGCATACAGTGCTTTGACTTTACCAATAGTATACATTTCAATTTTACAACAAAGTACTGACTGCAAACCTAATGGAAACATCTTAAATAATCTTTCCTCATATTTCTGAGTTGTCTATAATTTGTTTCATGCCTCTGTTCATCAAGACAAAAAAGTTGTTTCCTCAGTGCATGGAATGCTTTGACATTACCAATAGTATACATTTTAATTTTACACTAAAGTACAGAGTGGATCCCTAATGGAAACATCTTAAATTAACTTTCCACATTATTCTGAGTTGCTTAAAAGACATTTCATGCCTCTGCTCATCAGGACAAATAAGTTGTTTTCTCAATGCATACAATCCTTTGACAGTGCCAAGAGGAATCATTTACACAAAAGCACAGAGTGGAAACCTAATGGAAACATCTTAAATAATCTTTCCTCAGGATTCTGAGCTGTCTATAATTTGTTTCATGCCTCTGTTCATCAAGACAGAATAGTTCTTTTCTCAGTGCATACAATGCTTTGACTTTACAAATAGTGTACATTTCAATTTTCCACCAAAGTACTGAGTGCAAACCTGATGGCAACACCTTAAATTACTTTTACACATGATTCTGAGTTGATTAGAACTTGTACCATGCCTTTGCTCAGCAAGACAAAAAAGTTGTTTTCTCAGTGCATACAATGCTTTGACTTTACCAATATTATGCATTTCAATTTTACACCAAAGTACTCACTACAAACCTAATGGAAACATCTTAAATAACCTTTCCTCATGATTCTCAGTTGTCTATAATTTGTTTCATGCCTCTGTTCATCAAGACAAAAAAACTTGTTTCCTCAGTGCATACAAAGCTTTGACATTACCAATAGTATACATTTTAAACTTCCACCAAGGTACTGACTGCAAACCTAATGGAAACACCTTAAATTACCTTTCCACATGATTCTGAGTTGATTAGAACTTGTATCATGCCTTTGCTCAGCAAGACAAAAAAGTTGTTTTCTCAGTGCATAGAATGCTTTGACATTACCAATAGTAAACATTTTAATTTTACAGAAAAGTACAGAGTGGATCCCTAATGTAAACATCTTAAATTAACTTTCCACATTATTCTGAGTTGCTTAAAAGACATTTCATGCCTCTGTTCATCAGGACAAAACAGTTGTTTTCTCAATGCATGCAATCCTTTGACAGTGCCAATAGTAATCATTTACACAAAAGTGCAGAGTGGAAACCTAATGGAAACATCTTAAATAGTCTTTCCACATGATTCTCTGTTGATTAGAAGTTGTACCATGGCTTTGCTCAGTGAGACAAAAAAGTTGTTTTCTCAGTGCATACAATGCTTTGACATTACCAATAGTATACATTTCAATCTTACACCAAAGTACTGAGTGCAAACCTAATGGAAACATCTTAAATAATCTTTCCTCATGATTCTGAGTTGACTATAATTTGTTTCATGCCTCTGTTCATCAAGACAAAAAAGTTGTTTTCTCCGTGCATACAATGCTTTGACTTTCCCAATAGTATATATTTCAATTTTCCACCAAAGTACTGAGTGCAAACCTGATAGCAACACCTTAAATTACGTTTCCACATGATTCTGAGTTGTCTATAATTTGTTTCATGCCTCTGTTCATCAAGACAAAAAAGTTGTTTCCTCAGTGCATAGAATGCTTTGACATTACCAATAGTATACATTTTAATTTTACACAAAAGTACAGAGTGGATCCCTAATGGAACAATCTTAAAGTAACTTTCCACATTATTCTGAGTTGCTTAAAAGACATTTCATGCCTCTGCCCATCAGGACAAAAAAGTTGTTTTCTCAATGCATACAATCCTTTGCAGTGCCAATAGTAATCATTTACACAAAAGTACAGAGTGGAAACCTAATGGAAACATCTTAAATAAACTTTCCACATGATTCTGTGTTGATTAGAAGTTGTTTCATGCCTCTGTTCATCAGGACAAACAAGTTGTTTTCTCAGTGCATACAATGCTTTGACTTTACCAATGGTATACATTTTAATTTTCCACCAAAGTATTGACTGCAAACCTAATGGAAACACCTTAAATTACCTTCCACATGATTCTGAGTTGATTAGAACTTGTGCCATGCCATTGCTCAGCAAGACAAAAAAGTTGTTTTCTCAGTGCATACAATGCTTTGACATTACCAATAGTATACATTTCAATTTTACACAAAAGTACAGAGTGGATCCCTAATGTAAACACCTTAAGGTACCTTTCCACATGATTCTGAGTTGATTAGAACTTGTACCATGCCTATGCTCAGCAAGGCAAAAAAGTTGTTTTCTCAGAGTATACAATGCTTTGACATTACCAATAGTATACATTTCAATCTTACACCAAAGCACTGAGTGCAAGCCTAATGGAAACATCTTAAATAATCTTTCCACATGATTCTGTGTAGTTTACGATTTCTTTCATGTCTCTCTTCATCAAGACAAAAAAGTTGTTTTCTCAGTGCATACAATGCTTTGACAATAACAATAGTATACATTTCAATTTCAGACCAAAGTACTGATTGCAAACCTAATGGAAGCATCTTAAATAATCTTTCCTCAGGATTCTGAGCTGTCTATAATTTGTTTCATGCCTCTGTTCATCAAGACAAAAAAGTTGTTTCCTCAGTGCATACAAAGCTTTGACATTACAAATAGTATACATTTTAAACTTCCACCAAAGTACTGACTGCAAACCTAATGGAAACAACTTAAATTACCTTTCGACATGATTCTGAGTTGATTAGAACTTCTACCATGACATTGCTCAGCAAGACAAAAAAGTTGATTTCTCAGTGCATACAATGCTTTGACATTACCAATAGTATGCATTTCAATCTTACAGAAAAGTACAGAGTGGATCCCTAATGGAAACACCTTAAGTTACCTTTCCACATGATTCTGAGTTGATTAGAACTTGTACCATGCCTTTGCTCAGCAAGACAAAAAAGTTCTTTTCTCAGTGCATACAATGCTTTGACATTACCAACAGTATATATTTCAATCTTACACCAAAGTACTGAGTGCAAACCTAATGGAAACATCTTAAATAATCTTTCCTCATGTTTCTGAGTTGTCTATAATTTGTTTCTTGCCTCTGTTCATCAAGACAAAAAAGTTCTTTTCTCAGTGCATACAATGCTTTGACTTTACAAATAGTGTACATTTCAATTTTCCACCAAAGTACTGAGTGCAAACCTAATGGAAACACCTTAAATTGACTTTCCACATGATTCTGAGTTGATTAGAACTTGTACCATCCCTTTGCTCAGCAAGACAAAAAAGTTGTTTTCTCAGTGCATAGAATGCTTTGACATTCCGAATACTATACATTTTAATTTTACACAAAAGTACAGAGTGGATCCCTAATGGAAACATCTTAAATTAACTTTCCACATTATTCTGAGTTGCTTAAAAGACATTTCATGCCTCTGCTCATCAGGACAAAAAAGTTGTTTTCTCAATGCATACAATCCTTTGACAGTGCCAATATTAATCATTTACACAAAAGTACAGAGTGGAAACCTAATGGAAACATCTTAAATAATCTTTCCACATGATTCTTTGTTGATCAGAAGTTGTACCATGGCTTTGCTCAGTAAGACAACAGAGTTGTTTTCTCAGTGCATACAATGCTTTGACTTTACCAATAGTATACATTTTAATTTTCCACCAAAGTACTGACTGCAAACCTAATGCAAACACCTTAAATTACCCTTCCACATGATTCTGAGTTGATTAGAACTTGTACCATGCCTTTGCTCAGCAAGACAAAAAAGTTGTTTTCTCAGTGCATACAATGCTTTGACAATAACAATAGTATACATTTCAATTTCAGACCAAAGTACTGATTGCAAACCTAATGGAAGCATCTTAAATAATCTTTCCTCAGCATTCTGAGTTGTCTATAATTTGTTTCATGCCTCTGTTCATCAAGACAAAAAAGTTGTTTCCTCAGTGCATACAAAGCTTTCACATTACAAATAGTATACATTTTAAACTTCCACCAAAGTACTGACTGCAAACCTAATGGAAACAACTTAAATTACCTTTCCACATGATTCTGAGTTGATTAGAACTTGTACCATGCCTTTGCTCAGCAAGACAAAAAAGTTGTTTTCTCAGTGCATACAATGCTTTGACAATAACAATAGTATACATTTCAATTTCAGACCAAAGTACTGATTGCAAACCTAATGGAAGCATCTTAAATAATCTTTCCTCAGGATTCTGAGTTGTCTATAATTTGTTTCATGCCTCTGTTCATCAAGACAAAAAAGTTGTTTCCTCAGTGCTTACAAAGCTTTGACATTACAAATAGTATACATTTTAAACTTCCACCAAAGTACTGACTGCAAACCTAATGGAAACAACTTAAATTACCTTTCCACATGATTCTGAGTTGATTAGAACTCGTACCATGACATTGCTCAGCAAGACAAAAAAGTTGTTTTCTCAGTGCATACAATGCTTTGGCTTTACCAATAGTATTTATTTCAATCTTACACCAAAGTACTGAGTGCAAACCTAATGGAAACATCTTAAATTAACTTTCCACATTATTCTGAGTTGCTTAAAAGACATTTCATGCCTCTGCTCATCAGGACAAAAATGTTGTTTTCTCAATGCATACAATCCTTTGACAGTGCCAATAGTAATCATTTACACAAAAGTGCAGAGTGGAAACCTAATGGAAAAATCTTAAATAATCTTTCCTCATGATTCTGAGTTGATTAGAACTTGTACCATGCCTTTGTTCAGCAAGACAAAAAAGTTGTTTTCTCAGTGCATACAAAGATTTGACATTACCTATAGTATACATTTCAATTTTACACCAAAGTACTGAGTGGATCCCTAATGGAAACACCTTAAATATTCTTTCCTCATGATTCTGAGTTGATTACAACTTGTACCATGCCTTTGCTCAGCAAGACAAAAAAGTTGTTTTCTCAGTGCATAGAATGCTTTGTCATTACTAAAAGTATACATTTTAATTTTACACAAAAGTACAGAGTGAATCCCTAATGCAAACATCTTAATTTAACTTTCCACATTATTCTGAGTTGCTTAAAAGACATTTCATGCCTCTGCTCGTCAGGACAAAAAAGTTGTTTTCTCAATGCATACAATCCTTTTACAGTGCCAATAGTAATCATTTACACAAAAGTACAGATTGGAAACCTAATCGAAACATCTTAAATAATCTTTCCACATGACTCTGTGTAGATTAGAAGTTCTACCATGGCTTTCCTCAGTAAGACAAAAAAGTTGTTTTCTCAGTCCATACAATGCTTTGACTTTACCAAAAGTAAACATTTTAAACTTCCACCAAAGTACTAACTGCAAACCTAATGGAAACAACTTAAATTACCTTTCCAAATGATTCTGAGTTGATTAGAACTTGTACCATGCCTTTGCTCAGCAAGACAAAAAAGTTGTTTTCTCAGTGCATACAATGCTTTGACATTACCAATAGAATACATTTCAATTTTACACAAAAGTACAGAATGGATCCCTAATGGAAACACCTGAAGTTACCTTTCCACATGATTCTGAATTGATTAGAACTTGTACCATGCCTTTGCTCAGCAAGACAAAAAAGTTGTTTTCTCAGTGCATACAATGCTTTGACATTACCAATATTATACATTTCAAACTTACACCAAAGTACTGAGTGCAAACTTAATGGAAACATCTTAAATAATCTTTCCTCATGATTCTGAGTTGTCTATAATTTGTTTCATGCCTCTGTTCATCAAGACAAAAAAGTTCTTTTCTCAGTGCATACAATGCTTTGACTTTACAAATAGTGTACATTTCAATTTTCCACTAAAGTGCTGAGTGCAAACCTGATGGAAACACCTTAAATTACCTTTCCACATGATTCTGAGTTCATTAGAACTTGTACCATGCCTTTGCTCAGCAAGACAAAAAAGTTGTTTTCTCAGTGCATACAATGCTTTGACATTACCAATAGTAAACATTTTAATATTACAGAAAAGTACACAGTGGATCCCTAATGGAAACATCTTAAATTAACTTTCCACATTATTCTGAGTAGCTTAAAAGACATTTCATGCCTCTGCTCATCAGGACAAAAAAGTTGTTTTCTCAATGCATACAATCCTTTGACAGTGCCAATATTAATCATTTACACAAAAGTGCAGAGTGGAAACCTCATGGAAAGATCTTAAATAATCTTTCCACATGATTCTTTGTTGATCAGAAGTTGTACCATGGCTTTGCTCAGTAAGACAAAAAAGTTGTTTTCTCAGTGCATACAATGCTTTGACTTTACCAATAGTATACATTTTAATTTTCCACCAAAGTACTGACTGCAAACCTAATGCAAACACCTTAAATTACCTTTCCACATGATTCTGAGTTGATTAGAACTTGTACCATGCCTTTGCTCAGCAAGACAAAAAAGTTGTTTTCTCAGAGCATACAATGCTTTGACATGACCAATAGTATACATTTCAATTTCACACAAAAGTACGGAGTGGATCCTTAATGGAAACACCTTAAGTAACCTTTCCACATGATTCTGAGTTGATTAGAACTTGTACCATGCCTTTGCTCAGCAAGACAAAAAAGTTGTTTTCTCAGTGCATACAATGCTTTGACAATAACAATAGTATACATTTCAATTTCAGACCAAAGTACTGATTGCAAACCTAATGGAAGCATCTTAAATAATCTTTCCTCAGGATTCTGAGTTGTCTATAATTTGTTTCATGCCTCTGTTCATCAAGCAAAAAAGTTGTTTCCTCAGTGCTTACAAAGCTTTGACATTACAAATAGTATACATTTTAAACTTCCACCAAAGCACTGACTGCAAACCTAATGGAAACAACTTAAATTACCTTTCCACATGATTCTGAGTTGATTAGAACTTGTACCATGACATTGCTCAGCAAGACAAAAAAGTTGTTTTCTCAGTGCTTACAATGCTTTGACTTTACCAATAGTATATATTTCAATCTTACACCAAAGTACTGAGTGCAAACCTAATGGAAGCATCTTAAATAATCTTTCCTCAGGATTCTGAGTTGTCTATAATTTGTTTCATGCCTCTGTTCATCAAGACAAAAAAGTTGTTTCCTCAGTGCCTACAAAGCTTTGACATTACAAATAGTATACATTTTAAACTTCCACCAAAGTACTGACTGCAAACCTAATGGAAACAACTTAAATTACCTTTGCACATGATTCTGAGTTGATTAGAACTCGTACCATGACATTGCTCAGCAAGACAAAAAAGTTGTTTTCTCAGTGCATACAATGCTTTGGCTTTACCAATAGTATATATTTCAATCTTACACCAAAGTACTGAGTGCAAACCTAATGGAAGCATCTTAAATAATCTTTCCTCAGGATTCTGAGTTGTCTATAATTTGTTTCATGCCTCTGTTCATCAAGACAAAAAAGTTGTTTCCTCAGTGCATACAAAGCTTTGACATTACAAATAGTATACATTTTAAACTTCCACCAAAGTACTGACTGCAAACCTAATGGAAACAACTTAAATTACCTTTCCACATGATTCTGAGTTGATTAGAACTCGTACCATGACATTGCTCAGCAAGACAAAAAAGTTGTTTTCTCAGTGCATGCAATGCTTTGGCTTTACCAATAGTATATATTTCAATCTTACACCAAAGTACTGAGTGCAAACCTAATGGAAAACATCTTAAATACTCTTTCCTCATGATTCTGAGTTGTCTATAATTTGTTTCATGCCTCTGTTCATCAAGACAAAAAAGTTGTTTCCTCAGTGCATGGAATGCTTTGACATTACCAATAGTATACATTTTAATTTTACACTAAAGTACAGAGTGGATCCCTAATGGAAACATCTTAAATTAACTTTCCACATTATTCTGAGTTGCTTAAAAGACATTTCATGCCTCTGCTCATCAGGACAAATAAGTTGTTTTCTCAATGCATACAATCCTTTGACAGTGCCAAGAGGAATCATTTACACAAAAGCACAGAGTGGAAACCTAATGGAAACATCTTAAATAATCTTTCCTCAGGATTCTGAGCTGTCTATAATTTGTTTCATACCTCTGTTCATCAAGACAGAATAGTTCTTTTCTCAATGCATACAATGCTTTGACTTTACAAATAGTGTACATTTCAATTTTCCACCAAAGTACTGAGTGCAAACCTGATGGCAACACCTTAAATTACTTTTACACATTATTCTGAGTTGATTAGAACTTGTACCATGCCTTTGCTCAGCAAGACAAAAAAGTTGTTTTCTCAGTGCATACAATGCTTTGACTTTACCAATATTATGCATTTCAATTTTACACCAAAGTACTCACTACAAACCTAATGGAAACATCTTAAATAACCTTTCCTCTTGATTCTCAGTTGTCTATAATTTGTTTCATGCCTCTGTTCATCAAGACAAAAAAACTTGTTTCCTCAGTGCATACAAAGCTTTGACATTACCAATAGTATACATTTTAAACTTCCACCAAGGTACTGACTGCAAACCTAATGGAAACACCTTAAATTACCTTTCCACATGATTCTGAGTTGATTAGAACTTGTATCATGCCTTTGCTCAGCAAGACAAAAAAGATGTTTTCTCAGTGCGTACAATGCTTTGACTTTACCAATAGTATACATTTCAATTTTACACCAAAGTACTGACTGCAAACCTAATGGAAACATCTTAAATAATCTTTCCTCATGATTCTCAGTTGTCTATAATTTGTTTCATACCTCTGTTCATCAAGACAAAAAAATTTGTTTCCTCAGTGCATACAAAGCTTTGACATTACCAATAGTATACATTTTAAACTTCCACCAAGGTACTGACTGCAAACCTAATGGAAACACCTTAAATTACCTTTCCACATGATTCTGAGTTGATTAGAACTTGTACCATGCCTTTGCTCAGCAATACAAAAAAGTTGTTTTCTCAGTGCATAGAATGCTTTGACATTACCAATAGTAAACATTTTAATTTTACAGAAAAGTACAGAGTGGATCCCTAATGTAAACATCTTAAATTAACTTTCCACATTATTCTGAGTTGCTTAAAAGACATTTCATGCCTCTGTTCATCAGGACAAAACAGTTGTTTTCTCAATGCATGCAATCCTTTGACAGTGCCAATAGTAATCATTTACACAAAAGTGCAGAGTGGAAACCTAATGGAAACATCTTAAATTGTCTTTCCACATGATTCTCTGTTGATTAGAAGTTGTACCATGGCTTTGCTCAGTGAGACAAAAAAGTTGTTTTCTCAGTGCATACAATGCTTTGACATTACCAATAGTATACATTTCAATCTTACACCAAAGTACTGAGTGCAAACCTAATGGAAACATCTTAAATAATCTTTCCTCATGATTCTGAGTTGACTATAATTTGTTTCATGCCTCTGTTCATCAAGACAAAAAAGTTGTTTTCTCCGTGCATACAATGCTTTGACTTTCCCAATAGTATACATTTCAATTTTTCACCAAAGTACTGAGTGCAAACCTGATAGCAACACCTTAAATTACGTTTCCACATGATTCTGAGTTGTCTATAATTTGTTTCATGCCTCTGTTCATCAAGACAAAAAAGTTGTTTCCTCAGTGCATAGAATGCTTTGACATTACCAATAGTATACATTTTAATTTTACACAAAAGTACAGAGTGGATCCCTAATGGAACAATCTTAAAGTAACTTTCCACATTATTCTGAGTTGCTTAAAAGACATTTCATGCCTCTGCTCATCAGGACAAAAAAGTTGTTTTCTCAATGCATACAATCCTTTGCAGTGCCAATAGTAATCATTTACACAAAAGTACAGAGTGGAAACCTAATGGAAACATCTTAAATAATCTTTCCACATGATTCTGTGTTGATTAGAAGTTGTTTCATGCCTCTGTTCATCAGGACAAACAAGTTGTTTTCTCAGTGCATACAATGCTTTGACTTTACCAATGGTATACATTTTAATTTTCCACCAAAGTATTGACTGCAAACCTAATGGAAACACCTTAAATTACCTTCCACATGATTCTGAGTTGATTAGAACTTGTGCCATGCCATTGCTCAGCAAGACAAAAAAGTTGTTTTCTCAGTGCATACAATGCTTTGACATTACCAATAGTATACATTTCAATTTTACACAAAAGTACAGAGTGGATCCCTAATGTAAACACCTTAAGGTACCTTTCCACATGATTCTGAGTTGATTAGAACTTGTACCATGCCTATGCTCAGCAAGGCAAAAAAGTTGTTTTCTCAGAGTATACAATGCTTTGACATTACCAATAGTATACATTTCAATCTTACACCAAAGCACTGAGTGCAAGCCTAATGGAAACATCTTAAATAATCTTTCCACATGATTCTGTGTAGTTTACGATTTCTTTCATGTCTCTCTTCATCAAGACAAAAAAGTTGTTTTCTCAGTGCATACAATGCTTTGACAATAACAATAGTATACATTTCAATTTCAGACCAAAGTACTGATTGCAAACCTAATGGAAGCATCTTAAATAATCTTTCCTCAGGATTCTGAGCTGTCTATAATTTGTTTCATGCCTCTGTTCATCAAGACAAAAAAGTTGTTTCCTCAGTGCATACAAAGCTTTGACATTACCAATAGTATACATTTTAAACTTCCACCAAAGTACTGACTGCAAACCTAATGGAAACAACTTAAATTACCTTTCGACATGATTCTGAGTTGATTAGAACTTCTACCATGACATTGCTCAGCAAGACAAAAAAGTTGATTTCTCAGTGCATACAATGCTTTGACATTACCAATAGTATGCATTTCAATTTTACAGAAAAGTACAGAGTGGATCCCTAATGGAAACACCTTAAGTTACCTTTCCACATGATTCTGAGTTGATTAGAACTTGTACCATGCCTTTGCTCAGCAAGACAAAAAAGTTCTTTTCTCAGTGCATACAATGCTTTGACATTACCAACAGTATATATTTCAATCTTACACCAAAGTACTGAGTGCAAACCTAATGGAAACATCTTAAATAATCTTTCCTCATGTTTCTGAGTTGTCTATAATTTGTTTCATGCCTCTGTTCATCAAGACAAAAAAGTTCTTTTCTCAGTGCATACAATGCTTTGACTTTACAAATAGTGTACATTTCAATTTTCCACCAAAGTACTGAGTGCAAACCTAATGGAAACACCTTAAATTGACTTTCCACATGATTCTGAGTTGATTAGAACTTGTACCATCCCTTTGCTCAGCAAGACAAAAAAGTTGTTTTCTCAGTGCATAGAATGCTTTGACATTCCGAATACTATACATTTTAATTTTACACAAAAGTACAGAGTGGATCCCTAATGGAAACATCTTAAATTAACTTTCCACATTATTCTGAGTTGCTTAAAAGACATTTCATGCCTCTGCTCATCAGGACAAAAAAGTTGTTTTCTCAGTGCATACAATCCTTTGACAGTGCCAATATTAATCATTTCAATTTCAGACCAAAGTACTGATTGCAAACCTAATGGAAGCATCTTAAATAATCTTTCCTCAGCATTCTGAGTTGTCTATAATTTGTTTCATGCCTCTGTTCATCAAGACAAAAAAGTTGTTTCCTCAGTGCATACAAAGCTTTGACATTACAAATAGTATACATTTTAAACTTCCACCAAAGTACTGACTGCAAACCTAATGGAAACAACTTAAATTACCTTTCCACATGATTCTGAGTTGATTAGAACTTGTACCATGCCTTTGCTCAGCAAGACAAAAAAGTTGTTTTCTCAGTGCATACAATGCTTTGACAATAACAATAGTATACATTTCAATTTCAGACCAAAGTACTCATTGCAAACCTAATGGAAGCATCTTAAATAATCTTTCCTCAGCATTCTGAGTTGTCTATAATTTGTTTCATGCCTCTGTTCATCAAGAAAAAAAAGTTCTTTTCTCAGTGCATACAAAGCTTTGATATTACCAATAGTATACATTTTAAACTTCCACCAAAGTACTGACTGCAAACCTAATGGAAACACCTTAAATTACCTTTCCACATGATTCTGAGTTGATTAGAACTTGTACCATGACATTGCTCAGCAAGACAAAAAAGTTGTTTTCTCAGTGCATACAATGCTTTCACTTTACCAATAGTATATATTTCAATCTTACACCAAAGTGCTGAGTGCAAACCTAATGCAAACAGCTTAAATAATCTTTCCTCAGCATTCTGAGTTGTCTATAATTTGTTTCATGCCTCTGTTCATCAAGACAAAAAAGTTGTTTCCTCAGTGCATACAAAGCTTTGACATTACAAATAGTATACATTTTAAACTTCCACCAAAGTGCTGACTGCAAACCTAATGGAAACAACTTAATTACCTTTCCACATGATTCTGAGTTGATTAGAACTTGTACCATGACATTGCTCAGCAAGACAAAAAAGTTGTTTTCTCAGTGCATACAATGCTTTGACTTTACCAATAGTATATATTTCAATCTTACACCAAAGTACTGAGTGCAAACCTAAATGGAAACATCTTAAATAATCTTTCCTCATGATTCTGAGTTGTCTATAATTTGTTTCATGCCTCTGTTCATCAAGACAAAAAAGTTCTTTTCTCAGTGCATACAAAGCTTTGATATTACCAATAGTATACATTTTAAACTTCCACCAAAGTACTGACTGCAAACCTAATGGAAACACCTTAAATTACCTTTCCACATGATTCTGAGTTGATTAGAACTTGTACCATGACATTGCTCAGCAAGACAAAAAAGTTGTTTTCTCAGTGCACACAATGCTTTGACTTTACCAATAGTATATATTTCAATCTTACACCAAAGTGCTGAGTGCAAACCTAATGGAAACATCTTAAATAATCTTTCCTCATGATTCTGAGTTGTCTATAATTTGTTTCATGCCTCTGTTCATCAACACAAAAAAGTTCTTTTCTCAGTGCATACAAAGCTTTGATATTACCAATAGTATACATTTTAAACTTCCACCAAAGCACTGACTGCAAACCTAATGGAAACACCTTAAATTACCTTTCCACATGATTCTGAGTTGATTAGAACTTGTACCATGCCTTTGCTCAGCAAGACAAAAAAGTTGTTTTCTCAGTGCATAGAATGCTTTGACATTACCAATAGTAAACATTTTAATATTACAGAAAAGTACAGAGTGGATCCCTAATGTAAACATCTTAAATTAACTTTCCACATTATTCTGAGTTGCTTAAAAGACATTTCATGCCTCTGCTCATCAGGACAAAAATGTTGTTTTCTCAATGCATACAATCCTTTGACAGTGCCAATAGTAATCATTTACACAAAAGTGCAGAGTGGAAACCTAATGGAAAAATCTTAAATAATCTTTCCTCATGATTCTGAGTTGATTAGAACTTGTACCATGCCTTTGTTCAGCAAGACAAAAAAGTTGTTTTCTCAGTGCATACAAAGATTTGACATTACCTATAGTATACATTTCAATTTTACACCAAAGTACTGAGTGGATCCCTAATGGAAACACCTTAAATATTCTTTCCTCATGATTCTGAGTTGATTACAACTTGTACCATGCCTTTGCTCAGCAAGACAAAAAAGTTGTTTTCTCAGTGCATAGAATGCTTTGTCATTACTAATAGTATACATTTTAATTTTACACAGAAGTACAGAGTGAATCCCTAATGCAAACATCTTAAATTAACTTTCCACATTATTCTGTGTTGCTTAAAAGACATTTCATGCCTCTGCTCGTCAGGACAAAAAGTTGTTTTCTCACTGCATACAATCCTTTTACACTGCCAATAGTAATCATTTACACAAAAGTACAGATTGGAAACCTAATCGAAACATCTTAAATAATCTTTCCACATGACTCTGTGTAGATTAGAAGTTCTACCATGGCTTTCCTCAGTAAGACAAAAAAGTTGTTTTCTCAGTCCATACAATGCTTTGACTTTACCAAAAGAAAACATTTTAAACTTCCACCAAAGTACTAACTGCAAACCTAATGGAAACAACTTAAATTACCTTTCCACATGATTCTGAGTTGATTAGAACTTGTACCATGCCTTTGCTCAGCAAGACAAAAAAGTTGTTTTCTCAGTGCATACAATGCTTTGACATTACCAATAGAATACATTTCAATTTTACACAAAAGTACAGAATGGATCCCTAATGGAAACACCTGAAGTTACCTTTCCACATGATTCTGAATTGATTAGAACTTGTACCATGCCTTTGCTCAGCAAGACAAAAAAGTTGTTTTCTCAGTGCATACAATGCTTTGACATTACCAATATTATACATTTCAAACTTACACCAAAGTACTGAGTGCAAACTTAATGGAAACATCTTAAATAATCTTTCCTCATGATTCTGAGTTGTCTATAATTTGTTTCATGCCTCTGTTCATCAAGACAAAAAAGTTCTTTTCTCAGTGCATACAAAGCTTTGATATTACCAATAGTATACATTTTAAACTTCCACCAAAGTACTGACTGCAAACCTAATGGAAACACCTTAAATTACCTTTCCACATGATTCTCAGTTGATTAGAACTTGTACCATGCCTTTGCTCAGCAAGACAAAAAAGTTGTTTTCTCAGTGCATAGAATGCTTTGACATTACCAATACTAAACATTTTAATATTACAGAAAAGTACAGAGTGGATCCCTAACGTAAACATCTTAAATTAACTTTCCACATTATTCTGAGTTGCTTAAAAGACATTTCATGCCTCTGCTCATCAGGACAAAAATGTTGTTTTCTCAATGCATACAATCCTTTGACAGTGCCAATAGTAATCATTTACACAAAAGTGCAGAGTGGAAACCTAATGGAAAAATCTTAAATAATCTTTCCTCATGATTCTGAGTTGATTAGAACTTGTACCGTGCCTTTGTTCAGCAAGACAAAAAAGTTGTTTTCTCAGTGCATACAAAGATTTGACATTACCTATAGTATACATTTCAATTTTACACCAAAGTACTGAGTGGATCCCTAATGGAAACACCTTAAATATTCTTTCCTCATGATTCTGAGTTGATTACAACTTGTACCATGCCTTTGCTCAGCAAGACAAAAAAGTTGTTTTCTCAGTGCATAGAATGCTTTGTCATTACTAATAGTATACATTTTAATTTTACAGAAAAGTACAGAGTGAATCCCTAATGCAAACATCTTAATTTAACTTTCCACATTATTCTGAGTTGCTTAAAAGACATTTCATGCCTCTGCTCGTCAGGACAAAAAAGTTGTTTTCTCAATGCATACAATCCTTTTACAGTGCCAATAGTAATCATTTACACAAAAGTACAGATTGGAAACCTAATCGAAACATCTTAAATAATCTTTCCACATGACTCTGTGTAGATTAGAAGTTCTACCATGGCTTTCCTCAGCAAGACAAAAAAGTTGTTTTCTCAGAGCATACAATGCTTTGACATTACCAATAGTATAAATTTCAATTTCACACAAAAGTACTGAGTGCAAACCTAATGGAAGCATCTTAAATAATCTTTCGTCAGGATTCTGAGTTGTCTATAATTTGTTTCATGCCTCTGTTCATCAAGACAAAAAAGTTGTTTCCTCAGTGCATACAAAGCTTTGACATTACAAATAGTATACATTTTAAACTTCCACCAAAGTACTGACTGCAAACCTAATGGAAACAACTTAAATTACCTTTCCACATGATTCTGAGTTGATTAGAACTCGTACCATGACATTGCTCAGCAAGAAAAAAAAGTTGTTTTCTCAGTGCATACAATGCTTTGGCTTTACCAATAGTATATATTTCAATCTTACACCAAAGTACTGAGTGCAAACCTAATGGAAACATCTTAAATAATCTTTCCTCATGATTCTGAGTTGTCTATAATTTGTTTCATGCCTCTGTTCATCAAGACAAAAAAGTTCTTTTCTCAGTGCATACAAAGCTTTGATATTACCAATAGTATACATTTTAAACTTCCACCAAAGTACTGACTGCAAACCTAATGGAAACACCTTAAATTACCTTTCCACATGATTCTCAGTTGATTAGAACTTGTACCATGCCTTTGCTCAGCAAGACAAAAAAGTTGTTTTCTCAGTGCATAGAATGCTTTGACATTACCAATACTAAACATTTTAATATTACAGAAAAGTACAGAGTGGATCCCTAATGTAAACATCTTAAATTAACTTTCCACATTATTCTGAGTTGCTTAAAAAACATTTCATGCCTCTGCTCATCAGCACAAAAAAGTTGTTTTCTCAATGCATACAATCCTTTGACAGTGCCAATAGTAATCATTTACACAAAAGTGCAGAGTGGAAACCTAATGGAAACATCTTAAATAATCTTTCCACATGATTCTGTGTTGATTAGAAGTTGTACCATGGCTTTGCTCAGTAAGACAAAAAAGTTGTTTTCTCAGTGCATACAATGTTTTGACTTTACCAATAGTATACATTTTAATTTTCCACCAAAGTACTGACTGCAAACCTAATGGAAACACCTTAAATTACCTTTCCACATGATTCTGAGTTGATTAGAACTTCTACCATACAATTGCTCAGCAAGGCAAAAAACTTGTTTTCTCAGTGCATACAATGCTTTGACATTACCAATAGTATACATTTCAATGTTACACAAAAGTACGGAGTGGATCCTTAATGGAAACACCTTAAGTTACCTTTCCACATGATTCTGAGTTGATTAGAACTTGTACCATGCCTTTGCTCAGCAAGATAAAAAAGTTGTTTTCTCAGTGCATAGAATGCTTTCACATTACCAATAGTATACATTTCAATCTTACAGCAAAGTACTGTGTGCAAACTTAATGGAAACATCTTAAATAATCTTTCCTCATGATTCTGAGTTGTCTATAATTTGTTTCATGCCTCTGTTCATCAAGACAAAAAAGTTGTTTCCTCAGGGCATACAAAGCTCTGACATTAACAGTAGCATACATTTTAAACTTCCACCAAAGTACTGACTGCAAACCTAATGGAAACACCTTAAATTACCTTTCCACATGATTCTGAGTTGATTAGAACTTGTACCATGCCTTTGCTCAGCAAGACAAAAAAGTTGTTTTCTCAGTGCATAGAATGCTTTGACATTACCAATAGTATACAATTTAATTTTACACAAAAGTACAGAGTGGATCCCAAATGGAAACATCTTAAATTAACTTTCCACATTATTCTCAGTTCCTTAAAAGACATTTCATGCCTCTGCTCATCAGCACAATAAAGTTGTTTTCTCAATGCATACAATCCTTTGACAGTGCCAATAGTTATCACTTACACAAAAGTAAAGTGTGGAAACCTAATAGAAACATCTTAAATAATCTTTCCACATGATTCTGTGTTGATTAGAAGTTGTACCATGGCTTTGCTCAGTAAGACAAAAAAGTTGTTTTCTCAGTGCATACAAAGCTTTGACTTTACCAATGGTATACATTTTAATTTTCCACCAAAGTACTGACTGCAAACCAAATGGAAACACGTTAAATTAGCTTTCCACATGATTCTGAGTTGATTAGAACTTGTACCATGCCATTGCTCAGCAAGACAAAAAAGTTGTTTTCTCAGAGCATACAATGCTTTGACATTACCAATAGTATACATTTCAATCTTACACCAAAGTACTGAGTGCAAACCTAATGGAAACATCTTAAACAATCTTTCCACATGATTCTGTGTAGTTTAAGATTTCTTTCATGTCTCTGTTCATCAAGACAAAAAAGTTGTTTTCTCAGTGCATACAATGCTTTGACAATAACAATAGTATACATTTCAATTTCAGACCAAAGTACTGATTGCAAACCTAATGGAAGCATCTTAAATAATCTTTCCTCATGATTCTGAGTTGTCTATAATTTGTTTCATGCCTCTGTTCATCAAGACAAAAAAGTTGTTTCCTCAGTGCATACAAAGCTTTGACATTACCAATAGTTTCCATTTTAAACTTCCACCAAAGTACTGACTGCAAACCTAATGGAAACACCTAAAATTACCTTTCCACATGAATCTGAGTTGATTAGAACTTGTATCATGCCTTTGCTCAGCAAGACAAAAAAGTTGTTTTCTCAGTGCATAGAAAGCTTTGACATTACCAATAGTATACATTTTAATTTTACACAGAAGTACAGAGTCTATCCCTAATAGAAACATCTTAAATTAACTTTCCACATTATTCTGAGTTGCTTAAAAGACATTTCATGCCTCTGCTCATTAGGACAAAGAAGTTGTTTTCTCAATGCATACAATCCTTTGACAGCGCCAATAGTAATCATTTACACAAAAGTACAGAGTCGAATCCTAATGGAAACATCTTAAATAATCTTTCCACATGATTCTGTGTTGATTAGAAGTTGTACCATGGCTTTGCTCCGTAAGACAAAAAAGTTGTTTTCTCAGTGCATACAATGCTTTGACTTTACCAATCGTGTACATTTTAATTTTCCACCAAAGTACTGACTCCAAACCTAATGGAAGCACCTTAAATTACCTTTCCACATGATTCTGAGTTGATTAGAACTTCTACCATGCCTTTGCTCAGCAAGATAAAAAAGTTGTTTTCTCAGTGCTTAGAATGCTTTGACATTACCAATACTATACATTTCAATCTTACACCAAAGTACTGAGTGCAAACCTGATGGAAACATCTTAAATAATCTTTCCACATGATTCTCTGTAGTTTAAGATTTGTTTCATGCCTTTGCTCAGCAAGACAAAAAATTGTATTCTCAGTGCATACAATGCTTGACATTAACAATAGTATACATTTCAATTTCAGATCAAAGTACTGAGTGCAAACCTAATGGAAACATGTTAAATAATCTTTCCTCATGATTCTGAGTTGTCTATAATTTGTTTCATGCCTCTGTTCATCAAGACAAAAAAGTTCTTTTCTCACTGCATACAATGCTTTGACTTTACAAATAGTGTACATTTCAATTTTCCACCAAAGTACTGAGTGCAAACCTGATGGCAACACCTTAAATTACCTTTTCACATGAATCTGAGTTGATTAGAACTTGTACCATGCCTTTGCTCAGCAAGACAAAAGTTGTTTTCTCAGTGCATACAATGCTTTGACTTCACCAATAGTATACATTTCAATTTTACACCAATGTACTGACTGCAAACCTAATGGAAAGATCTTAAATAATCTTTCCTCATGATTCTGAGTTGATTAGAACTTGTACCATGCCTTTGTTCAGCAAGACAAAAAAGTTGTTTTCTCAGTGCATACAAAGATTTGACATTACCTATAGTATACATTTCAATTTTACACCAAAGTACTGAGTGGATCCCTAATGGAAACACCTTAAATATTCTTTCCTCATGATTCTGAGTTGATTACAACTTGTACCATGCCTTTGCTCAGCAAGACAAAAAAGTTGTTTTCTCAGTGCATAGAATGCTTTGACATTACTAATAGTATACATTTTAATTTTATACAAAAGTACAGAGTGAATCCCTAATGCAAACATCTTAAATTAACTTTCCACATTATTCTGAGTTGCTTAAAAGACATTTCATGACTCTGCTCATCAGGACAAAAAAGTTGTTTTCTCAATGCATACAATCCTTTTACAGTGCCAATAGTAATCATTTACACAAAAGTACAGATTGGAAACCTAATCGAAACATCTTAAATAATCTTTCCACATGATTCTGTGTTGATTAGAAGTTGTACCATGGCTTTCCTCAGTAAAACAAAAAAGTTGTTTTCTCAGTCCATACAATGCTCTGACTTTACCAAAAGTAAACATTTTAAACTTCCACCAAAGTACTAACTGCAAACCTAATCGAAACAACTTAGATTACCTTTCCACATGATTCTGAGTTGATTAGAACTTGTACCATGCCTTTGCTCAGCAAGACAAAAAAGTTGTTTTCTCAGTGCATACAATGCTTTGACATTACCAATAGAATACATTTCAATTTTACACAAAAGTACAGAGTGGATCCCTAATGGAAACACCTGAAGTTACCTTTCCACATGATTCTGAATTGATTAGAACTTGTACCATGCCTTTGCTCAGCAAGACAAAAAAGTTGTTTTCTCAGTGCATGCAATGCTTTGACATTACCAATATTATACATTTCAAACTTACACCAAAGTACTGAGTGCAAACTTAATGGAAACATCTTAAATAATCTTTCCTCATGATTCTGAGTTGTCAATAAATTGTTTCATGCCTCTGTTCATCAAAACAAAAAAGTTCTTTTCTCAGTGCATACAATGCTTTCACTTTACAAATAGTGTACATTTCAATTTTCCACTAAAGTGCTGAGTGCAAACCTGATGGAAACACCTTAAATTACCTTTCCACATGATTCTGAGTTCATTAGAACTTGTACCATGCCTTTGCTCAGCAAGACAAAAAAGTTGTTTTCTCAGTGCATACAATGCTTTGACTTTACCAATAGCATACAATTTAATTTTCCACCAAAGTACTGACTGCAAACCTAATGGATACACCTTAAATTACCTTTCCACATGATTCTGAGTTGATTAGAACTTGTACCATGCCTTTGCTCAGCAAGACAAAAAAGTTGTTTTCTCAAAACATACTATGCTTTGACATTACCAATAGTATACATTTCAATTTCACACAAAAGTACGGAGTGGATCCTTATTGGAAACACCTTAAGTTACCTTTCCACATGATTCTGAGTTGATTAGAACTTGTACCATGCCTTTGCTCAGCAAGACAAAAAAGTTGTTTTCTCAGTGCATACAATGCTTTGACAATAACAATAGTATACATTTCAATTTCAGACCAAAGCACTGATTGCAAACCTAATGGAAGCATCTTAAATAATCTTTCCTCAGCTTTCTGAGTTGTCTATAATTTGTTTCATGCCTCTGTTCATCAAGACAACAAAGTTGTTTCCTCAGTGCATACAAAGCTTTGACATTACAAATAGTATACATTTTAAACTTCCACCAAAGTACTGACTGCAAACCTAATGGAAACAACTTAAATTACCTTTCCACATGATTCTGAGTTGATTAGAACTGGTACCATGCCTTTGCTCAGCAAGACAAAAAAGTTGTTTTCTCAGTGCATACAATGCTTTGACAATAACAATAGTATACATTTCAATTTCAGACCAAAGTACTGATTGCAAACCTAATGGAAGCATCTTAAATAATCTTTCCTCAGCATTCTGAGTTGTCTATAATTTGTTTCATGCCTCTGTTCATCAAGACAAAAAAGTTGTTTCCTCAGTGCATACAAAGCTCTGACATTACAAATAGTATACATTTTAAACTTCCACCAAAGTACTGACTGCAAACCTAATGGAAACAACTTAAATTACCTTTCCACATGATTCTGAGTTGATTAGAACTTCTACCATGACATTGCTCAGCAAGACAAAAAAGTTGTTTTCTCAGTGCATACAATGCTTTGACTTTACCAATAGTATATATTTCAATCTTACACCAAAGTACTGAGTGCAAACCTAAATGGAAACATCTTAAATAATCTTTCCTCATGATTCTGAGTTGTCTATAATTTGTTTCATGCCTCTGTTCATCAAGAAAAAAAAGTTGTTTCCTCAGTGCATACAATGCTTTGACATTACCAATGGCATACATTTCAATCGTACACCAAAGTACTGAGTGCAAACCTAATGGAAACATCTTAAACAATCTTTCCACATGATTCTGTGTAGTTTAAGATTTCTTTCATGTCTCTGTTCATCAAGACAAAAAAGTTGTTTTCTCAGTGCATACAATGCTTTCACAATAACAATAGTATACATTTCAATTTCAGACCAAAGTACTGATTGCAAACCTAATGGAAGCATCTTAAATAATCTTTCCTCATGATTCTGAGTTGTCTATAATTTGTTTCATGCCTCTGTTTATCAAGACAAAAAAGTTGTTTCCTCAGGGCATACAAAGCTTTGACATTACCAATAGTTTCCATTTTAAACTTCCACCAAAGTACTGACTGCAAACCTAATGGAAACACCTAAAATTACCTTTCCACAGGAATCTGAGTTGATTAGAACTTGTATCATGCCTTTGCTCAGCAAGACAAAAAAGTTGTTTTCTCAGTGCATAGAAAGCTTTGACATTACCAATAGTATACATTTTAATTTTACACAAAAGTACAGAGTCTATCCCTAATAGAAACATCTTAAATTAACTTTCCACATTATTCTGAGTTGCTTAAAAGACATTTCATGCCTCTGCTCATTAGGACAAAGAAGTTGTTTTCTCAATGCATACAATCCTTTGACAGCGCCAATAGTAATCATTTACACAAAAGAACAGAGTCGAATCCTAATGGAAACATCTTAAATAATCTTTCCACATGATTCTGTGTTGATTAGAAGTTGTACCATGGCTTTGCTCCGTAAGACAAAAAAGTTGTTTTCTCAGTGCATACAATGCTTTGACTTTACCAATACTGTACATTTTAATTTTCCACCAAAGTACTGACTCCAAACCTAATGGAAACACCTTAAATTACCTTTCCACATGATTCTGAGTTGATTATAACTTCTACCATGCCTTTGCTCAGCAAGATAAAAAAGTTGTTTTCTCAGTGCTTAGAATGCTTTGACATTACCAATACTATACATTTCAATCTTACACCAAAGTACTGAGTGCAAACCTGATGGAAACATCTTCAATAATCTTTCCACATGATTCTCTGTAGTTTAAGATTTGTTTCATGCCTTTGTTCAGCAAGACAAAAAAGTTGTTTTCTCAGTGCATACAATGCTTTGACTTTAACAATAGTATACATTTCAATTTTAGATCAAAGTACTGAGTGCAAACCTAATGGAAACATGTTAAATAATCTTTCCTCATGATTCTGAGTTGTCTATAATTTGTTTCATGCCTCTGTTCATCAAGACAAAAAAGTTCTTTTCTCAGTGCATACAATGCTTTGACTTTACAAATAGTGTACATTTCAATTTTCCACCAAAGTACTGAGTGCAAACCTGATGGCAACACCTTAAATTACCTTTCCACATGAATCTGAGTTGATTAGAACTTGTACCATGTCTTTGCTCAGCAAGACAAAAGTTGTTTTCTCAGTGCATACAATGCTTTGACTTCACCAATAGTATACATTTCAATTTTACACCAATGTACTGACTGCAAACCTAATGGAAAGATCTTAAATAATCTTTCCTTATGATTCTGAGTTGATTAGAACTTGTACCATGCCTTTATTCAGCAAGACAAAAAAGTTGTTTTCTCAGTGCATACAAAGATTTGACATTACCTATAGTATACATTTCAATTTTACACCAAAGTACTGAGTGGATCCCTAATGGAAACACCTTAAATATTCTTTCCTCATGATTCTGAGTTGATTACAACTTGTACCATGCCTTTGCTCAGGAAGACAAAAAAGTTGTTTTCTCAGTGCATAGAATGCTTTGACATTACTAATAGTATACATTTTAATTTTACACAAAAGTACAGAGTGAATCCCTAATGCAAACATCTTAAATTAACTTTCCACATTATTCTGAGTTGCTTAAAAGACATTTCATGCCTCTGCTCATCAGGACAAAAAAGTTGTTTTCTCAATGCATACAATCCTTTTACAGTGCCAATAGTAATCATTTACACAAAAGTACAGATTGGAAACCTAATCAAAACATCTTAAATAATCTTTCCACATGATTCTGTGTTGATTAGAAGTTGTACCATGGCTTCCCTCAGTAAGACAAAAAAGTTGTTTTCTCAGTCCATACAATGCTCTGACTTTACCAAAAATAAACATTTCAATTTTCCACCAAAGTACTGAGTGCAAACCTGATGGCAACACCTTAAATTACCTTTCCACATGAATCTGAGTTGATTAGAACTTGTACCATGCCTTTGCTCAGCAAGACAAAAGTTGTTTTCTCAGTGCATACAATGCTTTGACTTCACCAATAGTATACATTTCAATTTTACACCAATGTACTGACTGCAAACCTAATGGAAAGATCTTAAATCATCTTTCCGCATGATTCTGAGTTGATTAGAACTTGTACCATGCCTTTGTTCAGCAAGACAAAAAAGTTGTTTTCTCAGTGCATACAAAGATTTGACATTACCTATAGTATACATTTCAATTTTACACCAAAGTACTGAGTGGATCCCTAATGGAAACACCTTAAATATTCTTTCCTCATGATTCTGAGTTGATTACAACTTGTACCATGCCTTTGCTCAGCAAGACAAAAAAGTTGTTTTCTCAGTGCATAGAATGCTTTGACATTACTAATAGTATACATTTTAATTTTACACAAAAGTACAGAGTGAATCCCTAATGCAAACATCTTAAATTAACTTTCCACATTATTCTGAGTTGCTTAAAAGACATTTCATGACTCTGCTCATCAGGACAAAAAAGTTGTTTTCTCAATGCATACAATCCTTTTACAGTGCCAATAGTAATCATTTACACAAAAGTACAGATTGGAAACCTGATCGAAACATCTTAAATAATCTTTCCACATGATTCTGTGTTGATTAGAAGTTGTACCATGGCTTTCCTCAGTAAGACAAAAAAGTTGTTTTCTCAGTCCATACAATGCTTTGACTTTACCAAAAGTAAACATTTTAAACTTCCACCAAAGTACTAACTGCAAACCTAATGGAAACAACTTAAATTACCTTTCCACATGATTCTGAGTTGATTAGAACTTGTACCATGCCTTTGCTCAGCAAGACAAAAAAGTTGTTTTCTCAGTGCATACAATGCTTTGACATTACCAATAGAATACATTTCAATTTTACACAAAAGTACAGAGTGGATCCCTAATGGAAACACCCGAAGTTACCTTTCCACATGATTCTGAATTGATTAGAACTTGTACCATGCCTTTGCTCAGCAAGACAAAAAAGTTGTTTTCTCAGTGCATACAATGCTTTCACTTTACAAATAGTGTACATTTCAATTTTCCACTAAAGTGCTGAGTGCAAACCTGATGGAAACACCTTAAATTACCTTTCCACATGATTCTGAGTTCATTAGAACTTGTACCATGCCTTTGCTCAGCAAGACAAAAAAGTTGTTTTCTCAGTGCATACAATGCTTTGACTTTACCAATAGCATACAATTTAATTTTCCACCAAAGTACTGACTGCAAACCTAATGGATACACCTTAAACTACCTTTCCACATGATTCTGAGTTGATTAGAACTTGTACCATGCCTTTGCTCAGCAAGACAAAAAAGTTGTTTTCTCAGAGCATACAATGCTTTGACATTACCAATAGTATACATTTCAATTTCACAAAAAAGTACGGAGTGGATCCTTAATGGAAACACCTTAAGTTACCTTTCCACATGATTCTGAGTTGATTAGAACTTGTAACATGCCTTTGCTCAGCAAGACAAAAAAGTTGTTTTCTCAGTGCATACAATGCTTTGACAATAACAATACTATACATTTCAATTTCAGACCAAAGTACTGACTGCAAACCAAATGGAAACACCTTAAATTAGCTTTCCACATGATTCTGAGTTGATTAGAACTTGTACCATGCCATTGCTCAGCAAGACAAAAAAGTTGTTTTCTCAGAGCATACAATGCTTTGACATTACCAATAGTATACATTTCAATCTTACACCAAAGTACTGAGTGCAAACCTAATGGAAACATCTTAAATAATCTTTCCACATGATTCTGTGTAGTTTAAGATTTCTTTCATGTCTCTGTTCATCAAGACAAAAAAGTTGTTTTCTCAGTGCATGCAATGCTTTGACAATAACAATAGTATACATTTCAATTTCAGACCAAAGTACTGATTGCAAACCTAATGGAAGCATCTTAAATAATCTTTCCTCATGATTCTGAGTTGTCTACAATTTGTTTCATGCCTCTGTTCATCAACACAAAAAAGTTGTTTCCTCAGTGCATACAAAGCTTTGACATTACCAATAGTATACATTTTAATCTTCCACCAAAGTACTGACTGCAAACCTAATGGAAACACCTTTAATTACCTTTCCACATGATTCTGAGTTGATTAGAACTTGTATCATGCCTTTGCTCAGCAAGACAAAAAAGTTGTTTTCTCAGTGCATAGAAAGCTTTGACATTACCAATAGTACACATTTTAATTTTACACAAAAGTACAGAGTCTATCCCTAATGGAAACATCTTAAATTAACTTTCCACATTATTCTGAGTTGCTTAAAAGACATTTCATGCCTCTGCTCATCAGGACAAAAAAGTTGTTTTCTCAATGCATATAATCCTTTGACAGCGCCAATAGTAATCATTTACACAAAAGTACAGAGTGGAAACCTAATGGAAAGATCTTAAATAATCTTTCCACATGATTCTGTGTTGATTAGAAGTTGTACCATGGCTTTGCTCAGTAAGACAAAAAAGTTGTTTTCTCAGTGCATACAATGCTTTGACTTTACCAATAGTGTGCATTTTAATTTTCCACCAAATTACTGACTCCAAACCTAATGGAAACACCTTAAATTACCTTTCCACATGATTCTGAGTTGATTAGAACTTCTACCATGCCTTTGCTCAGCAAGATAAAAAAGTTGTTTTCTCAGTGCATAGAATGCTTTCACATTACCAATACTATACATTTCAATCTTACACCAAAGTACTGAGTGCAAACCTAATGGAAACTTCTTAAATAATCTTTCCACATGATTCTCTGTAGTTTAAGATTTGTTTCATGTCTCTGTTCATCAAGACAATAAAGTTGTTTTCTCAGTGCATACAATGCTTTGACATTAACAATAGTATACATTTCAATTTTAGACCAAAGTACTGATTGCAAACCTAATAGAAACATCTTAAATAATCTTTCCTCATGATTCTGAGTTGTCTATAATTTGTTTCATGCCTCTGTTCATCAAGATAAAAAAGTTCTTTTCTCAGTGCATACAATGCTTTGACTTTACAAATAGTGTACATTTCAATTTTCCACTAAAGTACTGAGTGCAAACCTCATGGAAACACCTAAATTACATTTCCACATGATTCAGAGTAGATTAGAACTTGTAGCATGCCTTTCTTCAGCAAGACAAAAAAGTTGCTTTCTCAGTGCATACAATGCTTTGACATTACCAATAGTATACATTTCAATCTTACACCAAAGTACTGAGTGCAAACCTAATGGAAACATCTTAAATAATCTTTCCTCATGATTCTGAGTTGTCTATATTTTGATTCATGCCTCTGTTCATTAAGACAAAAAAGTTCTTTTCTCAGTGCATACAATGCTTTGACTTAACAAATAGTGTACATTTCAATTTTCCACCAAGGTACTGAGTGCAAACCTGATGGCAACACCTTAAATTACCTTTCCACATGATTCTGAGTTGATTAGAACTTGCAATATGCCTTTGCTCAGGAAGACAACAAAATTGTTTTCAGTGCATACAATGCTTTGACTTTACCAATAGTATACATTTCAATTTTACACCAAAGTACTGACTGCAAACCTAATTGAAACATCTTACATAATCTTTCCTCATGATTCTGAGTTGTCTATAATTTGTTTCATGCCTCTGTTCATCAAGACCAAAAAGTTTTTTCCTCAGTGCATACAAAGCTTTGACATTACCATTAGTATACATTTTAAACTTCCACCAAAGTACTGACTGCAAACCTAATGTAAACATCTTAAATTACCTTTCCATATGATCTCGAGTTGTTTAGAACTTGTACCATGCCTATGTAGAGCAAGACAAAAAAGTTGTTTTCTCAGTGCATAGAATGCTGTCACATTACCAATAGTATACATTTCAATCTTACACCAAAGTACTGAGTTGAAACCTAATGGAAACATCTTAAATAATCTTTCCTCATGATTCTGAGTTGTTTCTGATTTGTTTCATGCCTCTGTTCATCAAGACAAAAAAGTTGTTTCCTCAGTGCATACAAAGCTTTGACATTACCAATAGTATCCATTTTAAACTTCCAACAAAGTACTAACAGCAAACCTAATGGAAACAACGTAAATTACCTTTCCACATGATTCTGAGTTGATTAGAATTTGTACCATGCCTTTGCTCAGCAAGACAAAAAAGTTGTTTTCTCAGGGCATATAATGCTTTGACATTACCAATCGTATACATTTTAATTTTACACAAAAGTACAGAGTGGATCCCTAATGGAAACATCTTAAATTAACTTTCCACATTATTCTGAGTTGCTTAAAAGACATTTCATGCCTTTGCTCATCAGGAGAAAAAAGTTGTTTTCTCAAGGCATACAATCCTTTGACAGTGCCAATAGTAATCATTTACACAAAAGTACAGAGTGGAAACCTAATGGAAACATCTTAAATAATTTTTCCACATGATTCTGTGTTGATTAGAAGTTGTACCATGGCTTTGCTCAGTAAGACAAAAAAGTTCTTTTCTCAGTGAATACAATGCTCTGTCTTTACCAATAGTGTACATTTCAATTTTCCACCAAAATACTGAATGCAAACCTGATGTAAACACCTTGAATTACCTTTCCACATGATTCTGAGTTGATTAGAACTTGTACCATGCCATTGCTCAGCAAGACAAAAAAGTTGTTTTCTCAGTGCATACAGTGCTTTGACATTACCAATAGTATACATTTCAATCTTACACCAAAGTACTGAGTGCAAAACTAATGAAAACATCTTAAATAATCTTTCCACATGATTCTGTGTAGTTTAACATTTCTTTCATGTCTCTGTTCATCAAGACAATAAAGTTGTTTTCTCAGTGCATACAATGCTTTGACATTAACAATAGTATACATTTCAATTTTAGACCAAAGTACTGATTGCAAACCAAATAGAAACATCTTAAATAATCTTTCCTCATGATTCTGAGTTGTCTATAATTTGTTTCATGCCTCTGTTCATTAAGATAAAAAAGTTCTTTTCTCAGTGCATACAATGCTTTGACTTTACAAATAGTGTACATTTCAATTTTCCACTAAAGTACTGAGTGCAAACCTCATGGAAACACCTAAATTACATTTCCACATGATTCAGAGTAGATTAGAACTTGTAGCATGCCTTTCTTCAGCAAGACAAAAAAGTTGTTTTCTCAGTGCATACAATGCTTTGACATTATCAATAGTATACATTTCAATCTTACACCAAAGTACTGAGTGCAAACCTAATGGAAACATCTTAAATAATCTTTCCTCATGATTCTCAGTTGTCTATATTTTGATTCATGCCTCTGTTCATCAAGACAAAAAAGTTCTTTTCTCAGTGCATACAATGCTTTGACTTAACAAATAGTGTACATTTCAATTTTCCACCAAGGTACTGAGTGCAATCCTGATGGCAACACCTTAAATTACCTTTCCACATGATTCTGAGTTGATTAGAACTTGCAATATGCCTTTGCTCAGGAAGACAAAAAAATTGTTTTCAGTGCATACAATGCTTTGACTTTACCAATAGTATACATTTCAATTTTACACCAAAGTACTGACTGCAAACCTAATTGAAACACCAAAATAATCTTTCCTCATGATTCTGAGTTGATTAGAATTTGTACCATGCCTTTGCTCAGCAAGACAAAAAAGTTGTTTTCTCAGAGTATAAAATGCTTTGACATGACCAATAGTATACATTTCAATCTTACACCAAAGTACTGACTGCAAACCAAATAGAAACATCTTAAATAACCTTTCCATATGATCTCGAGTTGTTTAGAACTTGTACCATGCCTATGTAGAGCAAGACAAAAAAGTTGTTTTCTCAGTGCATACAATGATTTGACATTACCAATAGTATACATTTCAATTTTACACAAAGGTACAGAGTGGATCCCTAATGGAAACACATTAAGTTACCTTTCCACATGATTCTGAGTTGATTAGAACTTGTACCATGCCTTTGTTCAGCAAGACAAAAAAGTTGTTTTCTCAGTGCATACAATGATATGACATTACCAAAATTATACATTTCAATTTTACACCAAAGCACTGAGTGGATCCCTAATGGAAACACCTAAATAATCTTTCCTCATGATTCTGAGTTGATTAGAATTTGTACCATGCCTTTGCTCAGCAAGACAAAAAAGTTGTTTTCTCAGTGCATAGAATGCTTTGACATTACCAATAGTATACATTTTAATTTTACACAAAAGTACAGAGTGAATCCCTAATGGAAACATCTTAAATTAACTTTCCACATTATTCTGAGTTGCTTAAAAGACATTTCATGCCTCTGCTCATCAGGACAAAAAAGTTGTTTTCTCAATGCATACAATCCTTTGACAGTGCCAATAGTAATCATTTACACAAAAGTACAGAGTGGAAACCTAATGGAAACATCTTAAATAATCTTTCCACATGATTCTGTGTTGATTAGAAGTTGTACCGCGGCTATGCTCAGTAAGACAAAAAAGTTGTTTTCTCAGTGCATTTAATGCTTTGACTTTACCAATAGTATACATTTTAATTTTCCACCAAAGTACTGACTGCAAACCTAATGGAAACACCTTAAATTACCTTTCCACATGATTCTGAGTTGATTAGAACTTGTACCATGCCTTTGCTCAGCAAGACAAAAAAGTTGTTTTATCAGAGCATACAATGCTTTCACATTACCAGTAGTATTCATTTCAATTTTACACAAAAGTACGGAGTGGATCCTTAATGGAAACACCTTAAGTTACCTTTCCACATGATTCTGAGTTGATTAGAACTTGTACCATGCCTTTGCTCAGCAAGACAAAAAAGTTCTTTTCTCAGTGAATACAATGCTCTGTCTTTACCAATAGTGTACATTTCAATTTTCCACCAAAGTACTGAATGCAAACCTGATGGAAACGCCTTAAATTACCTTTCCACATGATTCTCAGTTGATTAGAACTTGTAGCATGCCATTGCACAGAAAGACAAAAAAGTTGTTTTCTCAGTGCATATAATGCTTTGACATTACCAATAGTATACATTTCAATCTTACACCAAAGTACTGAGTGCAAACCTAATGGAAACATCTTAAATAATCTTTCCTCATGATTCTGAGTTGTCTATAATTTGTTTCATGCCTCTGTTCATCAAGACAAAGAAGTTCATTTCTCAGTGCATACAAAGCTTTGACTTTACAAATAGTGTACATTTCAATTTTAGAACAAAGTACAGAGTGGATCCCTAATGCAAACACCTGAAGTTACCTTTCCACATGATTCTGAGTTGATTAGAACTTGTATCATGCCTTTGCTCAGCAAGATAAAAAAGTTGTTTTCTCAGTGCATAGAATACTTTCACATTACCAATAGTATACATTTCAATCTTACACCAAAGTACTGACTGCAAACCTAATGGAAACACCCTAAATTACCTTTCCCCATGATCTCGAGTTGTTTAGAACTTGTACCATGCCTTTGCTCAGCAAGACAAAAAAGTTGTTTTCTCAGTGCATACAATGCTTTGATATTACCAATAGTATACGTTTCAATTTTACACAAAAGTACAGAGTGGATCCCTAATGGAAACACGTTAAGTTACCTTTCCACATGATTCTCAGTTGATTAGAGCTGGTACCATGCCTTTGCTCAGCAAGACAAAAAAGTTCTTTTCTCAGTGAATACAATGCTCTGTCTTTACCAATAGTGTACATTTCAATTTTCCACCAAAGTACTGAATGCAAACCTGATGAAAACACCTTGAATTACCTTTCCACATCATTCTGAGTTGATTAGAACTTGTACCATGCCATTGCTCAGCAAGACAAAAAAGTTCTTTTCTCAGTGCATACAATGCTTTGACATTACCAATAGTATACATTTCAATCTTACACCAATGTTCTGAGTGCAAACCTAATGGAAATATCTTAAATAATCTTTGCTCATGATTCTCTGTAGTTTAAGAATTGTTTCATGTCCCTGTTCATCAAGACAATAAAGTTTTTTTCTCAGTGCGTACAATGCTTTGACATTAACAATAGTATACATTTCAATTTTAGACCAAAGTACTGATTGGAAACCTAATAGAAACATCTTAAATAATCTTTCCTCATGATTCTGAGTTGTCTATAATTTGTTTCATGCCTCTTTTCATCAAGACAAAAAAGTTCTTTTCTCAGTGCATACAATGCTTTGACTTTACAAATAGTGTACATTTCAATTTTCCACCAAAGTACTGAGTGCAAACCTGATGGAAACACCTAAATTACCTTTCCACATGATTCTGAGTAGATTAGAACTTGTACCATGCCTTTGCTCAGCAAGACAAAAAATGTTGTTTTCTCAGTGCATACAATGCTTTGACATTACCAATGGTATACATTTCAATCTTACACCAAAGTACTGAGTGCAAACCTAATGGAAACATTTTCAATAATCTTTCCTCATGATTCTGAGTTGTCCATAATTTGTTTCATGCCTCTGTTCATTAAGACAAAAATGTTATTTTCTCAGTGCATACAATGCTTTGACTTTACAAATAGTGTACATTTCACTTTTCCACCAAAGTACTCAGTGCAAACCTGATGGCAACACCTTAAATTACCTTTCCACATGATTCTGAGTTGATTAGAGCTTGTACCATTCCTTTGCTCAGCAAGACAAAAAAGTTGTTTTCTCAGTGCATACAATGCTTTGACATTACCAATAATATACATTTCAATCTTACACCAAAGTACTGAGTGCAAACCTAATGGAAACATCTTAAATAATCTTTCCTCATGATTCTGAGTTGTCTATAATTTGTTTCATGCCTCTGTTCATCAAGAGAAAAAAGTTCTTTTCTCAGTGCTTGCAATGCTTTGACTTTACAAATAGTGTACATTTCAATTTTCCACCAAAGTACTGAGTGCAAACCTAATGGAAACATCTTAAATAATCTTTCCTCATGATTCTGAGTTGTCTATAATTTGTTTCATGCCTCTGTTCATCAAGACCAAAAAGTTTTTTCCTCAGTGCTTACAAAGCTTTGACATTACCAATAGTATACATTTTAAACTTCCACCAAAGTACTGACTGCAAACCTAATGGAAACACCTTAAATTACCTCTCCACATGATTCTCAGTTGATTAGAACTTGTACATGCTTTTGCTCAGCAAGACAAAAAAGTTGTTTTCTCAGAGCATAAAATGCTTTGACATGACCAATAGTATACATTTCAATCTTACACCAAAGTACTGACTGCAAACCTAATGGAAACATCTTAAATAATCTTTCCACATGATTCTCTGTAGTTTAAGATTTGTTTCATGTCTCTGTTCATCAAGACAAAAAAGTTGTTTTCTCAGTGCATACAATGCTTTGACATTAACAATATTATACATTTCAATTTTAGACCAAAGTACAGAGTGGATCCCTAATGGAAACACCTTAAGTTACCTTTCCACATGATTCTGAGTTGATTAGAACTGATAGCATGCCTTTGCTCAGCAAGACAAAAAAGTTCTTCTCTCAGTGCATACAATGCTTTGACATTACCAGTAGCATACATTTCAATCTTACACCAAAGTACTCAGTGCAAACCTAATGGAAACACCCAAAATTACCTTTCCCCATTAACTCGAGTTGTTTAGAACTTGTAACATGCCGTTGCTCAGTAAGACAAAAAAGTTGTTTTCTCAGTGCATACAATGCTTTGACATTACCAATAGTATATGTTTCAATTTTACACAAAAGTACAGAGTGGATCCCTAATGGAAACACCTTAAGTTACCTTTCCACATGATTCTGAGTTGATTAGATCTTGTACCATGCCTTTGCTGAACAAGACAAAAAAGTTGTTTTCTCAGTGCATACAATGCTTTGACATTACCAATAGTATACATTTCAATCTTACACCAAAGTACTGAGTGCAAACATAATGGAAACATCTTAAATAATCTTTCTACACGATTCTGTGTAGTTTAAGATTTGTTTCATGTCTCTGTTCATCAAGACAACAAAGTTGTTTTCTCAGTGCATACAATGCTTTGACTTTACAAATAGTGTACATTTCAATTTTCCACCAAAGTACTGAGTGCAAACCTGATGGCAACACCTTAAATTACCTTTCCACATGATTCTGAGTTGATTAGAACTTGTACCATTAATTTGCTCAGCAAGAGAAAAAAGTTGTTTTCTCAATGCATACAATGCTTTGACATTACCAATAGTACACATTTTAATTTTACACAAAAGTACAGAGTGGATCCCTAATGCAAACATCTTAAATTAACTTTTCACATTATTCTGAGTTGCTTAAAAGACATTTCATGCCTCTGCTCATCAGTACAAAAAAGTTGTTTTCTCAATGCTTACAATCCTTTGACAGTGCCAATAGTAATCATTTACACAAAAGTACAGAGTTGAAACCTAATGGAAACATCTTAAATAATCTTTCCACATGATTCTGAGTTGATTAGAACTTGTACCGTGTTTTTGCTCAGCAAGATAAAAATGTTGTTTTCTCAGTGCATAGAATGATTTCACATTACCAATAGTATACATTTCAATCTTACACCAAAGTACTGAGTGCAAACCTAGTGGAAACATCTTAAATAAACTTTCCTCTTGATTCTGAGTTGTCTATAATTTGTTTCATGCCTCTGTTCATCAAGACAAAAAAGTTGTTTCCTCAGTGCATACAAAGCTTTGACATTACCAATAGTATACATTTTAAACTTCCACCAAAGTACTAACTGCAAACCTAATGGAAACACCCTAAATTCCCTTTCCACATGATTCTGAGTTGATTAGAACTTGTACCATGCCTTTGCTCAGCAAGACAAAAAAGTTGTTTTCTCCGTTCATACAATGCTTTGACTTTACCAATAGTATACATTTCAATTTTAAACCAAAGTACTGACTGCAAACCTAATGGAAACACCCTAAATTACCTTTCCACATGATTCTGAGTTGATTAGAAGTTGTACCATGCCTTTGCTCAGCAAGACAAAAAACGTCTTTTCTCAGTGAGTACAGTGCTCTCAATCCTTTGACAGTGCCAATAGTAATCATTTACACAGAAGTACAGAGTGGATCCCTAATGGAAACACCTTGAGTTACCTTTCCACATGAGTCTGAGTTGATTAGAACTGGTACCATGCCTTTGCTCAGCAAGACAAAAAAGTTGTTTTCTCAGTGCATACAATGCTTTGACATTACCAATAGTATACATTTCACTCTTACACCAAAGTACTGAGTGCAAACCTAATGGAAACATCTTAAATAATCTTTCCTCATGATTCTGAGTTGTCTATAATTTGTTTCATGCCTCTGTTCATCAAGACAAAACAGTTCTTTTCCAGTGCATACAATGCTTTGACATTACCAATAGTATATATTTCAATTTTACACAAAAGTACAGAGTAGATCACTAATGCAAACACCTTAAGTTACCTTTCCACATAATTCTGAGTTGATTAGAACTTGTACCATGCCTTTGCTCAGCAAGACAAAAAAGTTGTTTTCTCAGTGCATACAATGCTTTGACATTAGCAATAGTATACATTTCAATCTTACACCAAAGTACTGAGTGCAAACTTAATGGAAACATCTTAAATAATCGTTCCTCATGATTCTCAGTTGTCTATAATTTGTTTCATGCTTCTGTTCATCAACACAAAAAAAGTTGTTTCCTCAGTACATACAAAGCTTTGACATTACCAATAGTATACATTTTAAAGTTCCACCAAAGTACTGACTGCAACCCTAATGGAAACACCTTAAATTGCCTTTCCACATGCTTCTGAGTTGATTAGAACTTGTACCATGCCTTTGCTCAGCAAGACAAAAAAGTTGTTTTCTCAGTGCATAGAATGCTTTGACATTACCAAGAGTATACATTTTAATTTTACACAAAAGTACAGAGTGGATCCCTAATGGAAACATCTTAAATTAACTTTCCACATTATTCTGAGTTGCTTAAAAGACATTTCATGCCTCTGCTCATCAGGACAAAGAATTTGTTTTCTCAATGCCTACAAACCTTTGACAGTGCCAATAGTAATCATTTACACAAAAGTGCACAGTGGAAACCTAATGGAAACATCTTAAATAATTTTTCCACATGATTCTGTGTTTATTAGAAGTTGTACCATGGCTTTGCTCAGTAAGACAAAAATGTTGTTTTCTCAGTGCATACAATGCTTTGACTTTACCAATGGTATACATTTTAATTTTCCACCAAAGTACAGACTGCAAACCTAATGGAAACACCTTAAATTACCTTTCCACATGATTCTGATTTGATTAGAACTGGTACCATGCCTTTGCTCAGCAAGACAAAAAAGTTCTTTTCTCAGTGAATGCAATGCTCTGTCTTTACCAATAGTACACATTTCAATTTTCCACCAAAGTACTGAGTGCAAACCTAATGGAAAAATCTTAAATAATCTTTCCTCATGATTCTGAGTTGTCTATAATTTGTTTCATGCCTCTGTTCATCAAGAGAAAAAAGTTCTTTTCTCAGTGCATACAATGCTTTGACATTACCAATAGTATATATTTCAATTTTACACAAAAGTACAGAGTGGATCCCTAATGCAAACACCTTAAGTTACCTTTCCACATAATTCTGAGTTGATTAGAACTTGTACTATTCCTTTGCTCATCAAGACAAAAAAGTTGTTTTCTCAGTGCATACAATGCTTTGACATTACTAATAGTATACATTTCAATCTTACACCAAAGTACTGAGTGGAAACCTAATGGATATATCTTAAATAATCTTTCCTCATGATTCTGAGTTGTGTATAATTTGTTTCATGCCTCTGTTCATCAAGACAAAAAAGTTGTTTCCTCAGTGCATGGAATGCTTTGACATTACCAATAGTATACAATTTAATTTTACACAAAAGTACACAGTGGATCCCAAATGGAAACATCTTAAATTAACTTTCCACATTATTCTGAGTTGTCTAAAAGACCTTTCATGCCTCTGCTCATCAGGACAAAAAAGTTGTTTTCTGAATGCATACAATCCTTTGACAGTGCCAATAGTAATCATTTACACAAAAGTACACAGTGGAAACCTAATGGAAACATCTTAAATAATCTTTCCACATGATTCTGTGTTTATTACAAGTTGTACCATGGCTTTGCTCAGCAAGACAAAAAAGTTCTTTTCTCAGTGAATACAATGCTCTGTCTTTACCAATAGTGTACATTTCAATTTTCCACCAAAGTACTGAGTGCAAACCTAATGGAAAAATCTTAAATAATCGTTCCTCATGATTCTGAGTTGTCTATAATTTGTTTCATGCCTCTGTTCATCAAGACAAAAAAGTTCTTTTCTCAGTGCATGGAATGCTTTGACATTACCAATAGTATATATTTTAATTTTACTCAAAAGTACAGAGTGGATCCCTAATGGAAACATCTTAAATTAACTTTCCACATTATTCTGAGTTGCTTAAAAGACATTTCATGCCTCTGCTCATCAGGACAAAAAAGTTATTTTCTCCATGCATACAATCCTTTGACAGTGCCAATAGTAATCATTTGCACAAAAGTACAGAGTGGATCCCTAATGGAAACACCTTAAGTTACCTTTCCACATGATTCTGAGTTGATTAGAACTGGTACCATGCCTTTGCTCAGCAAGACAAAAAAGTTCTTTTCTCAGTGAATACCATGCTCTGTCTTTACCAATAGTGTACACTTCAATTTTCCACCAAAGTACTGAGTGCAAACCGAATGGAAAAATCTTAAGTAATATTTCCTCATGATTCTGAGTGGTCTATAATTTGTTTCATGCCTCTGTTCATCAACACAAAAAAGTTCTTTTCTCAGTGCTTACAATGCTTTGACATTACCAATAGTATACATTTCAACCTTACACCAAAGTACTGAGTGCAAACCTAATGGAAACATCTTAAATAATCGTTCCTCATGATTCTGAGTTGTCTGTAATTTGTTTCATGCCTCTGTTCGTCAAGAGAAAAAAGTTCTTTTCTCAGTCCATACAATGCTTTGTCTTTACAAATAGTGTACATTTCAATTTTCCACCAATGTGCTGAGTGCAAACCTGATGGAAACACCTTAAATTACCTTTCCACATGATTCTGAGTTGATTAGAACTTGTACTATGCCTTTGCTCAGCAAGACAAAAAAGTTGTTTTCTCAGTGCATACAATGCTTTGACATTACCAATTTTATACATTTCAATCTTACAGCAAAGTACTGAGTGCAAACCTAATGGAAACATCTTAAATAATCTTTCCTCATGATTCTGAGTTGTCTATAATTTGTTTCATGCCTCTGTTCATCAGGACAAAAAAGTTCTTTTCTCAGTGCATACACTGCTTTGACATTACCAATAGTATATATTTCAATTTTACACAAAAGTACAGAGTGGATCCTTAATGCAAACACCATAAGTTACCTTTCCACATAATTCTGAGTTGATTAGAACTTGTACTATTCCTTTGCTCAGCAAGACAAAAAAGTTGTTTTCTCAGTGCATACAATGCTTTGACTTTACCAATGGTATACATTTTAATTTTCCACCGAAGTACAGACTGCAAACCTAATGGAAACACCTTAAATTACCTTTCCACATGATTCTGAGTTGAGTAGAACTTGTACCATGCCATTGCTCAGCAAGACAAAAAAGTTTTTTTCTCAGTGCATACAATGCTTTGACATTGGCAATAGTGTACATTTCAATTTTACACAAAAGTACAGACTGGATCCCTAATTCAAACACCTTAAGTTACCTTTCCACATAATTCTGAGTTGATTAGAACTGGTACTATTCCTTTGCTCAGCAAGACAAAAAAGTTGTTATCTCAGTGCATACAATGCTTTGACATTACCAATAGTATACATTTCAATCTTACACCAAAATACTGAGTGCAAACCTAATGGAAACATCTTACATAATCTTTCCTCATGATTCTGAGTTGTCTATAATTTGTTTCATGCCTCTGTTCATCAAGACAAAAAAGTTCTTTTCTCAGTGCATACAATGCTTTGACATTACCAATAGTATATATTTCAATTTTACACAAAAGTACAGAGCGGATCCCTAATGGAAACACCTTAAGTTACCTTTCCACATGATTCTGAGTTGATTAGAACTTGTACCATGCCTTTCCTCAGCAAGACAAAAAAGTTTTTTACTCAGTGCATAGAATGCTTTGACATTACCAATAGTATACATTTCAATCTTACACCAAAGTACTGAGTGCAAACCTAATGTAAACATCTTATATAATCTTTCCTCAAGATTCTGAGTTGTCTATAATTTGTTTCATGCCTCTGTTCATCAAGAGAAAAAATTTCTTTTCTCAGTGCATACAATGCTTTGACTTTAAAACTAGTGTACATTTCAATTTTCCACCAAAGTGCTGAGTGCAAACCTGATGGAAACACCTTAAATTATCTTTCCACATGATTCTGAGTTGATTAGAGCTTGTACTATGCCTTTGCTCAGCAAGACAAAAAAGTTGTTTTCTCAGTGCATACAATGCTTTGACATTACCAATAGTATACATTTCAATCTTACAGCAAAGGACTGAGTGCAAACCTAATGGAAACATCTTAAATAATCTTTCCTCATGATTCTGAGTTGTCTATAATTTGTTTCGTGCCTCTGTTCATCAAGACAAAAAAGTTCTTTTCTCAGTGCATACAATGCTTTGACATTACCAATAGTATATATTTTAATTTTACACAAAAGTACAGAGTGGATCCCAAATGGAAACAACTTAAATTCACTTTCCACATTATTCTGAGTTGCCTAAAAGACATTTCATGCCTCTGCTCATCAGGACAAAAAAGTAGTTTTCTAAATGCATACAATCCTTTGACAGTGCCAATAGTAATCATTTACACAAAAGTACACAGTGGAAACCTAATGGAAACATCTTAAATAATCTTTCCACATGATTCTGTGTTTATTAGAAGTTGTACCATGGCTTTGCTCAGCAAGACAAAAAAGTTCTTTTCTCAGTGAATACAATGCTCTGTCTTTACCAATAGTGTACATTTCAATTTTCCACCAAAGTACTGAGTTCAAACCTGACGGAAAAATCTTAAATAATCTTTCCTCATGATTCTGAGTTGTCTATAATTTCTTTCATGCCTCTGTTCATCAAGACAACAAAGTTCTTTTCTCAGTGCATGGAATGCTTTGACATTACCAATAGTATATATTTTAATTTTACACAAAAGTACAGAGTGGATCGATAATGGAAACATCTTAAATTAACTTTCCACATTATTCTGAGTTGCTTAAAAGACATTTCATGCCTCTGCTCATCAGGACAAAAAAGTTATTTTCTCCATGCATACAATCCTTTGACAGTGCCAATAGTAATCATTTGCACAAAAGTACAGAGTGGATCCCTAATGGAAACACCTTAAGTTACCTTTCCACATGATTCTGAGTTGATTAGAACTGGTACCATGCCTTTGCTCAGCAAGACAAAAAAGTTCTTTTCTCAGTGAATACCATGCTCTGTCTTTACCAATAGTGTATACTTCAATTTTCCACCAAAGTACTGCGTGCAAACCTAATGGAAAAATCTTAAATAATCTTTCCTCATGATTCTGAGTACTCTATAATTTGTTTCATGCCTCTGTTCATCAAGACAAAAAAGTTCTTTTCTCAGTGCATACAATGCTTTGACATTCCCAATAGTATAAATTTCAATTTTACACAAAAGTACAGAGTGGATCCCTAATGGAAACACCTTAAATTACCTTTCCACATGATTCTGAGTTGATTAGAACTTGTACCATGCCATGCAAGACAAAAAAGTTGTTTTCTCAGTGCATAAAATGCTTTGACATTACCAATAGTATACATTTCAATCTTACACCAAAGTACTGAGTGCAAACCTAATGGAAACATCTTATATAACCTTTCCTCATGATTCTGAGTTGTCTATACTTTGTTTCATGCCTCTGTTCATCAAGAGAAAAAAATTCTTTTCTCAGTGCATACAATGCTTTGACTTTAAAACTAGTGTACATTTCAATTTTCCACCAAAGTGCTGAGTGCAAACCTGATGGAAACACCTTAAATTACCATTCCACATGATTCTGAGTTGATTAGAACTTGTACTATTCCTTTGCTCAGCAAGACAAAAAAGTTGTTTTCTCAGTGAATACAATGCTTTGACATTACCAATAGTATACATTTCAATCTTACAGCAAAGTACTGAGTGCAAACCTAATCGAAACATCTTAAATAATCTTTCCTCATGATTCTGAGTTGTCTATAATTTGTTTCATGCCTCTGTTCATCAAGACAAAAAAGTTCTTTTCTCAGTGCATACAATGCTTTGACATTACCAATAGTAAATATTTCAATTTTACACAAAAGTACAGAGTGGATCCCTAATGGAAACACCTTCAGTTACCTTTCCACATGATTCTGAGTTGATTAGAACTGGTACCATGCCTTTGCTCAGCAAGACAAAAAAGTTGTTTTCTCAGTGCATGGAATACTTTGACATTACCAATAGTATATATTTTAATTTTACACAAAAGTACAGAGTGGATCCCTAATGGAAACATCTTAAATTAACTTTCCACATTATTCTGAGTTGCTTAAAAGACATTTCATGCCTCTGCTCATCAGGACAAAAAAGTTGTTTTCTCAATGCCTACAATCCTTTGACAGTGCCAATAGTAATCATTTACACAAAAGTACACAGTGGAAACCTAATGGAAACATCTTAAATAATCTTTCCACATGATTCTGTGTTTATTAGGCGTTGTACCATGGCTTTGCTCAGTAAGACAAAAAAGTTGTTTTCTCAGTGCATACAATGCTTTGACTTTACCAATGGTATACATTTTAATTTTCCACCAAAGTACAGACTGCAAACCTAATCGACACACCTTAAATTACCTTTCCACATGATTCTGAGTTGAGTAGAACTTGTACCATGCCATTGCTCAGCAAGACAAAAAAGTTGTTTTCTCAGTGCATACAATGCTTTGACATTGCCAATAGTATACATTTCAATTTTACACAAATGTACAGAGTGGATCCCTAATGGAAACACCTTAAGTTACCTTTCCACATGATTCTGAGTTCATTAGAACTGGTACCATGCCTTTGCTCAGCAAGACAAAAAAGTTCATTTCTCAGTGAATACAATGCTCTGTCTTTACCAATAGTGTACATTTCAATTTTCCAGCAAAGTACTGAGTGCAAACCTAATGGAAAAATCTTAAATAATCTTTCCTCATGATTCTGAGTTGTCTATAATTTGTTTCATGCCTCTGTTCATCAAGACAAAAAAGTTCTTTTCTCAGTGCATACAATGCTTTGACATTACCAATAGTATATATTTCAATTTTACACAAAAGTACAGAGTGGATCCCTAATGCAAACACCTTAAGTTACCTTTCCACATAATTCTGAGTTGATTAGAACTTGTACTATTCCTTTGCTCAGCAAGACAAAAAAGTTGTTTTCTCAGTGCATGCAATGCTTTGACATTACCAATAGTATACATTTCAATCTTACACCAAAGTACTGAGTGCAAACCTAATGGAAACATCTTAAATAATCTTTCCTCATGATTCTGAGTTCTCTATAGTTTGTTTCATGCCTCTGTTCTTCAAGACAAAAAAGTTCTTTTCTCAGTGCATACAATGCTTAGACATTACCAATAGTATATATTTCAATTTTACACAAAAGTACAGAGTGGATCCCTAATGGAAACACCTTAAGTTACCTTTCCACGTGATTCTGAGTTGATTAGAACTTGTACCATGCCTTTCCTCAGCAAGACAAAAAAGTTATTTTCTCAGTGCATACAATGCTTTGACTTTAAAACTAGTGTACATTTCAATTTTCCACCAAAGTGCTGAGTGCAAACCTGATGGAAACACCTTAAATTACCTTTCCACATGATTCTGAGTTGTCTATAATTTGTTTCATGCCTCTGTTCATCAAGACAAAATAGTAGTTTCCTCAGTGCATGGAATGCTTTGTCATTACTAATAGTAGATATTTTAATTTTACACAAAAGTACAGAGTGGATCCCTAATGGAAACATCTTAAATTAACTTTCCACATTATTCTGAGTTGCTTAAAAGACATTTCATGCCTCTGCTCCTCAGAACAAAAAAGTTGTTTTCTCAATACATACAATCCTTTGACAGTGCCAATAGTAATCATTTACACAAAAGTACACAGTGGAAACCTTATGGAAACATCTTAAATAATCTTTCCACAAGATTCTGTGTTGATTAGAAGTTGTACCATGGCTTTGCTCAGTAAGACAAAAAAGTTGTTTTCTCAGTGCATACAATGCTTTGACTTTACCAATGGTATACATTTTAATTTTCCACCAAAGTACAGACTGCAAACCTAATGGAAACACCTTAAATTACCTTTCCACATGATTCTGAGTTGAGTAGAACTTGTACCATGCCATTGCTCAGCAAGACAAAAAAGTTGTTTTCTCAGTGCCTACAATGCTTTGACATTACCAATAGTATACATTTCAATTTTACACAAAAGTGCAGAGTGGATCCGTAATGGAAACACCTTAACTTACCTTTCCACATGATTCTGAGTTGATTAGAACTTGTACCATGCCTTTGCTGAGCAAGACAAAAAAGTTGTTTTCTCAGTGCATACAATGCTTTGACATTACCAATGGTATACATTTCAATCTTACACCAAAGTACTGAGTGCAAACCTAATGGAAACATCTTAAATAATCTTTCCTCATGATTCTGAGTTGTCTATAATTTGTTTCATGCCTCTGTTCATCAAGAGAAAAAAGATCTTTTCTCAGTACATACAGTGCTTTGACTTTACAAATACTGTACATTTCAATTTTCCACCAAAGTGCTGAGTGCAAACCTGATGGAAACACCTTAAATTTCCTTTCCACATGATTCTGAGTTGATTAGAACTTGTACTATGCCTTTGCTCAGCAAGACAAAAAGGTTGTTTTCTCAGTGCATACAATGCTTTGACATTACCAATGGCATACATTTCAATCTTACACCAAAGTACTGAGTGCAAACCTAATGGAAACATCTTAAATAATCTTTCCTCATGATTCTGAGTTGTTTATAATTTGGTTCATGCCTCTGTTCATCAAGACAAAAAGGTTATTTCCTCAGTGCATGGAATGCTTTGACATTACCAATAGTATACATTTTAATTTTACACAAAAGTACAGAGTGGATCCCTAAAGGAAACATCTTAAATTAACTTTCCACATTATTCTAAGTTGCTTAAAATACATTTCATGCCTCGGCTCATCAGGACAAAAAGGTTGTTTTCTCAATGCATACAATCCTTTGACAGTGCCAATAGTAATCATTTACACAAAAGTACTCAGTGGAAACCTAATGGAAACATCTTAAATAATCTTTCCACATGATTCTGTTTTTATTAGAAGTTGTACCATGGCTTTACTCAATAAGACAAAAAAGATGTTTTCTCAGTGCATACAATGCTTTGACTTTACCAATGGTATACATTTTAATTTTCCACCAAAGTACAGACTGCAAACCTGATGGAAACACCTTAAATTACCTTTCCACATGATTCTGAGTTGAGTAGAACTTGTACCATGCCATTGCTCAGCAAGACAAAAAAGTTGTTTTCTCAGTGCATACAATGCTTTGACATTACCAATATTATACATTTCAGTTTTACACAAAAGTACAGAGTGGATCCCTAATGGAAACACCTTAAGTTACCTTTCCACATGATTCTGAGTTGATTAGAACTTGTACCATGCCTTTGCTCAGCAAGACAAAAAAGTTGTTTTTCAGTGCATACAATGCTTTCACATTACCAATAGTATACATTTCAATCTTACACCAAAGTACTTAGTGCAAACCTAATGGAAATATCTTAAATAATCTTTCCTCATGATTCTGAGTTGTCTATAATTTGTGTAATGCCTCTTTTCATCAAGACAAAAAAGTTGTTTCCTCCGTGCATGGAATGCTTTGACATTACCAATAGTATATATTTTAATTTTACACAAACGTACAGGGTGGATCCCTAATGGAAACATCTTAAATTAACTTTCCACATTATTCTGAGTTGCTAAAAAGACATTTCATGCCTCTGCTCATCAGGACAAAAAAGTTGTTTTCTCAATGCATACAATCCTTTGACAGTGCCAATAGTAATCATTTACACCAAAGTACACAGTGGAAACCTAATGGAAACATCTTAAATAATCTTTCCACATGATTCTGTGTTTATTAGAAGTTGTACCATGGCTTTGCTCAGTAAGACAAAAAAGTTGTTTTCTCTGTGCATACAATGCTTTGACTTTACCAATGGTATACCTTTTAATTTTCCACCAAAGTACAGACTGCAAACCTAATGGAAACACCTTAAATTACCTTTCCACATGATTCTTAGTTGAGTAGAACTTGTACCATGCCATTGCTCAGCAAGACAAAAAAGTTTTTTTTTCAGTGCATACAATGCTTTGACATTACCAATAGTATACATTTCAATCTTACACCAAAGTACTGTGTGCAAACCTAATGGAAACATCTTAAATAATCTTTCCTCATGATTCTGAGTTGTCTATAATTTGTTTCATGCCTCTGTTCATCAAGAGAAAAAAGTTCTTTTCTCAGTGCATACAATGCTTTGTCTTTACAAATAGTGTACATTTCAATTTTCCACCAAAGTGCTGAGTGCAAACCTGATGGAAACACATTAAATTACCTTCCCACAAGATTCTGAGTTGATTAGAACTTGTACTATGCCTTTGCTCAGCAAGACAAAAAAGTTGTTTTCTCAGTGCATACAATGCTTTGACATTATCAATAGTATATATTTCAATTTTACACAAAAGTACAGAGTGGATCCCTAATGGAAACACATTAAGTTACCTTTCCACATTATACTGAGTTGCTTAAAAGACATTTCATGCCTCTGCTCATCAGGACAAAAAAGTTGTTTTCTCAATGCATTCAATCCTTTGACAGTGCCAATAGTAATCATTTACACAAAAGTACACAGTGGAAACCTAATGGAAACATCTTAAAAAATCTTTCCACATGATTCTGTATTTATTAGAACTTGTACCATGCCATTGCTCAGCATGACAAAAAAGTTGTTTTCTCAGTGCATACACTGCTTTGACATTACCAATAGTATACATTTCAATTTTACACAAAAGTACAGAGTGGATCCCTAATGGAAACACCTTAAGTTACCTTTCCACATCATTCTGATTTGATTAGAACTTGTACCATGCCTTTGCTCAGCAAGACAAAAAAGTTCTTTTCTCAGTGAATACAATGCTCTGTCTTTACCAATAGTGTACATTTCAATTTTCCACCAAAGTACTGAGTGCAAACCTAATGGAAAAATCTTAAATAATCTTTCCTCATGATTCTGAGTTGTCTATAATTTGTTTCATGCCTCTGTTCATAAAGACAAAAAATTTCTTTTCTCAGTGCATACAGTGCTTTGACATTACCAATAGTATATATTTCAATTTTACACAAAAGTACAGAGTGGATCCCTAATGGAAACACCTTAAGTTACCTTTCCACATTATTCTGAGTTGATTAGAACTTGTACCATGCCTTTGCTCAGCAAGACAAAAAAGTTTTTTTCTCAGTGCATACAATGCTTTGACATTACCAATAGTATACATTTCAAACTTACACCAAAGTACTGAGTGCAAACCTAATGGAAACATCTTAAATAATCTTTCCTCATGATTCTGAGTTGTCTATAATTTGTTTCATGCCTCTGTTCATCAAGACAAAAAAGTTGTTTCCTCAGTGCATGGAATGCTTTGTCATTACTAATAGTAGATATTTTAATTTTACACAAAAGTACAGAGTGGATCCCTAATGGAAACATCTTAAATTAACTCTCCACATTATTCTGAGTTGCTTAAAAGACATTTCATGCCTCTGCTCCTCAGAACAAAAAAGTTGTTTTCTCAATGCACACAATCCTTTGACAGTGCCAATAGTAATCATTTACACAAAAGTACACAGTGGAAACCTTATGGAAACATCTTAAGTAATCTTTCCACATGATTCTGTGTTGATTAGAAGTTGTACCATGGCTTTGCTCAGTAAGACAAAAAAGTTGTTTTCTCAGTGCATACAATGCTTTGACATTACCAATGGTATACATTTCAATCTTACACCAAAGTACTGAGTGCAAACCTAATGGAAACATCTTAAATAATCTTTCCTCATGATTCTGAGTTGTCTATAATTTGTTTCATGCCTCTGTTCATCAAGAGAAAAATGATCTTTTCTCAGTACATACAATGCTTTGACTTTACAAATAGTGTACATTTCAATTTTCCACCAAAGTGCTGAGTGCAAACCTGATGGAAACACCTTAAATTACCTTTCCACATGATTCTGAGTTGATTAGAACTTGTACTATGCCTTTGCTCAGCAAGACAAAAAAGTTGTTTTCTCAGTGCATACAATGCTTTGACATTACCAATATTACACATTTCAGTTTTACACAAAACTACAGAGTGGATCCCTAATGGAAACACCTTAAGTTACCTTTCCACATGATTCTGAGTTGATTACAACTGGTACCATGCCTTTGCTCAGCAAGAGAAAAAAGTTCCTTTCTCAGTGAATACAATACTCTGTCTTTACCAATAGCGTACATTTCAATTTTACACAAAAGTACAGAGTGGATCCCTAATGGAAACACCTTAAGTTACCTTTCCACATGATTCTGAGTTGATTAGAACTTGTACCATGCCTTTGCTCAGCAAGACAAAAAAGTTGTTTTCTCAGTGCATACAATGCTTTCACATTGTCAAGAGTATACATTTCAATCTTACACCAAAGTACTGAGTGCAAACCTAATGGAAGCATCGTAAATAATCTTTCCTCATGATTCTGAGTTGTCTATAATTTGTTTCAAGCCTCTGTTCATCAAGAGAAAAAAGTTCTTTTCTCAGTGCATACAATGCTTTGTCTTTACAAATAGTGTACATTTCAATTTTCCACCAAAGTGCTGAGTGCAAACCTGATGGAAACACATTAAATTACCTTTCCACATGATTCTGAGTTGATTAGAACTTGTACTATGCCTTTGCTCAGCAAGACAACAAAGTTGTTTTCTCAGTGCATACAATGCTTTGACATTACCAATAGTATACATTTCAATCTTACAGCAAAGTACTGAGTGCAAACCTAATGGAAACATCTTAAATAATCTTTCCTCATGATTCTGAGTTATCTATAATTTGTTTCATGCCTCTGTTCATAAAGACAAAAAATTTCTTTTCTCAGTGCATACAGTGCTTTGACATTACCAATAGTATATATTTCAATTTTACACAAATGTACAGAGTGGATCCCTAATGTAAACACCTTAAGTTACCTTTCCACATGATTCTGAGTTGATTAGAACTGGTACCATGCCTTTGCTCAGCAAGACCAAAAAGTTGTTTTCTCAGTGCATACAATGCTTTGACATTACCAATAGTATACATTTCAATCTTACACCAAAGTACTGAGTGCAAACCTAATGGAAACATCTTAAATTATCTTTTCTCATGATTCTGAGTTGTCTATAATTTGTTTCATGCCTCTGTTCATCAAGACAAAAAAGTTGTTTCCTCAGTGCATGGAATGCTTTGTCATTACTAATAGTAGATATTTTAATTTTACACGAAAGTACAGAGTGGATCCCTAATGGAAACATCTTAAATTAACTCTCCACATTATCCTGAGTTGCTTAAAAGACATTTCATGCCTCTGCTCCTCAGAACAAAAAAGTTGTTTTCTCAATGCATACAATCCTTTGACAGTGCCAATAGTACAAAGTACACAGTGGAAACCTTATGGAAACATCTTAAATTACCTTTCCACATGATTCTGAGTTGAGTAGAACTTGTACCATGCCATTGCTCAGCAAGACAAAAAAGTTGTTTTCTCAGTGCTTACAATGCTTTGACATTACCAATAGTATACATTTCAATTTTACACAAAAGTGCAGAGTGGATCCGTAATGGAAACACCTTAAGTTACCTTTCCACATGATTCTGAGTTGATTAGAACTTGTACCATGCCTTTGCTCAGCAAGACAAAAAAGTTGTTTTCTCAGTGCATACAATGCTTTGACATTACCAATGGTATACATTTCAATCTTACACCAAAGTACTGAGTGAAAACCTAATGGAAACATCTTAAATAGTCTTTCCTCATGATTCTGAGTTGTCTATAATTTGTTTCATGCCTCTGTTCATCAAGAGAAAAAAGATCTTTTCTCAGTACATACAATGCTTTGACTTTACAAATAGTGTACATTTCAATTTTTCACCAAAGTGCTGAGTGCAAACCTGATGGCAACACCTTAAATTACCTTTCCACATGATTCTGAGTTGATTAGAACTTGTACTATGCCTTTGCTCAGCAAGACAAAAAAGTTCTTTTCTCAGTGAATACAATACTCTTTCTTTACCAATGGTATACATTTCAATTTTCCACCAAAGTACTGAGTGCAAACCTAATGGTAAAATCTTAAGTAATCTTTCCTCATGATTCTGATTTGTCTATAATTTGTTTCATGCCTCTGTTCATCAAGACAAAAAAGTTCTTTTCTCAGTGCGTACAATGCTTTGACATTACCAATAGTATATATTTCAATTTTACACAAAAGTACTGAGTGGATCCCCAATGGAAACACCTTAAGTTACCTTTCCACATGATTCTGAGTTGATTAGAACTTGTACTGTGCCTTTGCTCAGCAAGACAAAAAAGTTGTTTTCTCAGTGCATACAATGCTTTGACATTACCAATAGTATACATTTCAATCTTACACCAAAGTACTGAGTGCAAACCTAATGGAAACATCTTAAATAATCTTTCCTCATGATTCTGAGTTGTCTATAATTTGTTTCATGCCTCTGTTCATCAAGACAAAAAAGATATTTCCTCAGTGCATGGAATGCTTTGACATTACCAATAGTATACATTTTAATTTTACACAAAAGTACAGAGTGGATCCCTAATGGAAACATCTTAAATTAACTTTCCACATTATTCTGAGTTGCTTAAAAGACATTTCATGCCTCTGCTCATCAGGACAAAAAAGTTGTTTTCTCAATGCATACAATCCTTTGACAGTGCCAATAGTAATCATTTACACAAAAGTACACACTGGAAACCTAATGGAAACATCTTAAATAATCTTTCCACATGATTCTGTGTTTATTTGAAGTTGTACCATGGCTTTGCTCAGTAAGACAAAAAAGATGTTTTCTCAGTGCATACAATGCTTTGACTTTACCAATGGTATACATCTTAATTTTCCACCAAAGTACAGACTGCAAACTTGATGGAAACACCTTAAATTACCTTTCCACATGATTCTGAGTTGAGTAGAACTTGTACCATGCCATTGCTCAGCAAGACAAAAAAGTTGTTTTCTCACTGCATACAATGCTTTGACATTACCAATAGTATACATTTCAATTTTACACAAAAGTACAGAGTGGATCCCTAATGGAAACACCTTAAGTTACCTTTCCACATTATTCAGAGTTGATTACAACTGGTACCATGCCTTTGCTGAGCAAGACAAAAAAGTTCTTTTCTCTGTGAATATAATGCATGTCTTTACCAATAGTGTACATTTCAATTTTCCACCAAAGTGCTGAGTGCAAAACTAATGGAAAAATGTTAAGTAATCTTTCCTCATGATTCTGATTTGTCTATAATTTGTTTCATGCCTCTGTTCATCAAGAGAAAAAAGTTCTTTTCTCAGAGCATACAATGCATTGTCTTTACAAATAGTGTACATTTCAATTTTCCACCAAAGTGCTGAGTGCAAACCTGATGGAAACAGCTTAAATTACCTTTCCACATGATTCTGAGTTGATTAGAACTTGTACCATGCCTTTGCTCAGCAAGACATAAAAGTTGTTTTCTCAGAGCATATAATGCTTTGACATTCCCAATAGTATAAATTTCAATTTTACACAAAAGTACAGAGTGGATCCCTAATGGAAACAACTTAAGTTACCTTTCCACATGATTCTGAGTTGATTAGAACTTGTACCATGCCATGCAAGACAAAAAAGTTGTTTTCTCAGTGCATACAATGCTTTGACATTACCAATAGTATACATTTCAATCTTACAGCAAAGTACTGAGTGCAAACGTAATGGAAACATCTTAAATAATCTTTCCTCATGATTCTGAGTTGTCTATAATTTGTTTCATGCCTCTGTTCATCAAGACAAAAAAGTTCTTTTCTCAGTGTATACAATGCTTTGACATTACCAATAGTATATATTTCAATTTTACACAAAAGTACAGAGTGGATCCCTAATGGAAACACCTTAAGTTACCTTTCCACATGATTCTGAGTTGATTACAACTTGTACCATGCCTTTGCTCAGCAAGACATAAAAGTTGTTTTCTCAGAGCATATAATGCTTCGACATTACCAATAGTATACATTTCAATCTTACACCAAAGTACTGAGTGCAAACCTAATGGAAACATCTTAAATAATCTATCCTCATGATTCTGAGTTGTCTATAATTTGTTTCATGCCTCTGTTCATCCAGAGAAAAAAGTTCTTTTCTCAGTGCATACAATGCTTTGACTTTACAAATAGTGTACATTTCAATTTTCCACCAAAGTGCTGAGTGCAAACCTGATGGAAACACCTTAAATTACCTTTCCACATGATTCTGAGTTGAGTAGAACTTGTACCATGCCATTGCTCAGCAAGACAAAAAAGTTGTTTTCTCACTGCATACAATGCTTTGACATTACCAATAGTATACATTTCAATTTTACACAAAAGTACAGAGTGGATCCCTAATGGAAACACCTTAAGTTACCTTTCCACATTATTCAGAGTTGATTACAACTGGTACCATGCCTTTGCTGAGCAAGACAAAAAAGTTCTTTTCTCTGTGAATATAATGCATGTCTTTACCAATAGTGTACATTTCAATTTTCCACCAAAGTGCTGAGTGCAAAACTAATGGAAAAATGTTAAGTAATCTTTCCTCATGATTCTGATTTGTCTATAATTTGTTTCATGCCTCTGTTCATCAAGAGAAAAAAGTTCTTTTCTCAGAGCATACAATGCATTGTCTTTACAAATAGTGTACATTTCAATTTTCCACCAAAGTGCTGAGTGCAAACCTGATGGAAACAGCTTAAATTACCTTTCCACATGATTCTGAGTTGATTAGAACTTGTACCATGCCTTTGCTCAGCAAGACATAAAAGTTGTTTTCTCAGAGCATATAATGCTTTGACATTCCCAATAGTATAAATTTCAATTTTACACAAAAGTACAGAGTGGATCCCTAATGGAAACAACTTAAGTTACCTTTCCACATGATTCTGAGTTGACTAGAACTGGTACCATGCCATGCAAGTCAAAAAAGTTGTTTTCTCAGTGCATACAATGCTTTCACATTACCAATAGTATACATTTCAATCTTACAGCAACGTACTCAGTGCAAACGTAATGGAAACATCTTAAATAATCTTTCCTCATGATTCTGAGTTGTCTATAATTTGTTTCATGCCTCTGTTCATCAAGACAAAAAAGTTCTTTTCTCAGTGTATACAATACTTTGACATTACCAATAGTATATATTTCAATTTTACACAAAAGTACAGAGTGGATCCCTAATGGAAACACCTTAAGTTACCTTTCCACATGATTCTGAGTTGATTAGAACTTGTACCATGCCTTTGCTCAGCAAGACATAAAAGTTGTTTTCTCAGAGCATATAATGCTTTGACATTACCAATAGTATACATTTCAATCTTACACCAAAGTACTGAGTGCAAACCTAATGGAAACATCTTAAATAATCTATCCTCATGATTCTGAGTTGTCTATAATTTGTTTCATGCCTCTGTTCATCCAGAGAAAAAAGTTCTTTTCTCAGTGCATACAATGCTTTGACTTTACAAATAGTGTACATTTCAATTTTCCACCAAAGTGCTGAGTGCAAACCTGATGGAAACACCTTAAATTACCTTTCCACATGATTCTGAGTTGATTAGAACTTGTACCATGCCTTTGCTCAGCAAGACATAAAAGTTGTTTTCTCAATGCATACAATCCTTTGACAGTGCCAATAGTACAAAAGTACACAGTGGAAACCTTATGGAAACATCTTAAATAATCTTTCCACATGATTCTGTGTTGATTAGAAGTTGTACCATGGCTTTGCTCAGTAAGACAAAAAAGTTGTTTTCTCAGTGCATACAATGCTTTGACTTTACCAATGGTATACATTTTAATTTTCCACCAAAGTACAGACTGCAAACCTAATGGAAACACCTTAAATTACCTTTCCACATGATTCTGAGTTGAGTAGAACTTGTACCATGCCATTGCTCAGCAAGACAAAAAAGTTGTTTTCTCAGTGCTTACAATGCTTTGACATTACCAATAGTATACATTTCAATTTTACACAAAAGTGCAGAGTGGATCCGTAATGGAAACACCTTAAGTTACCTTTCCACATGATTCTGAGTTGATTAGAACTTGTACCATGCCTTTGCTCAGCAAGACAAAAAAGTTGTTTTCTCAGTGCATACAATGCTTTGACATTACCAATGGTATACATTTCAATCTTACACCAAAGTACTGAGTGCAAACCTAATGGAAACATCTTAAATAGTCTTTCCTCATGATTCTGAGTTGTCTATAATTTGTTTCATGCCTCTGTTCATCCAGAGAAAAAAGTTCTTTTCTCAGTGCATACAATGCTTTGACTTTACAAATAGTGTACATTTCAATTTTCCACCAAAGTGCTGAGTGCAAACCTGATGGAAACACCTTAAATTACCTTTCCACATGATTCTGAGTTGAGTAGAACTTGTACCATGCCATTGCTCAGCAAGACAAAAAAGTTGTTTTCTCACTGCATACAATGCTTTGACATTACCAATAGTATACATTTCAATTTTACACAAAAGTACAGAGTGGATCCCTAATGGAAACACCTTAAGTTACCTTTCCACATTATTCAGAGTTGATTACAACTGGTACCATGCCTTTGCTGAGCAAGACAAAAAAGTTCTTTTCTCTGTGAATATAATGCATGTCTTTACCAATAGTGTACATTTCAATTTTCCACCAAAGTGCTGAGTGCAAAACTAATGGAAAAATGTTAAGTAATCTTTCCTCATGATTCTGATTTGTCTATAATTTGTTTCATGCCTCTGTTCATCAAGAGAAAAAAGTTCTTTTCTCAGAGCATACAATGCATTGTCTTTACAAATAGTGTACATTTCAATTTTCCACCAAAGTGCTGAGTGCAAACCTGATGGAAACAGCTTAAATTACCTTTCCACATGATTCTGAGTTGATTAGAACTTGTACCATGCCTTTGCTCAGCAAGACATAAAAGTTGTTTTCTCAGAGCATATAATGCTTTGACATTCCCAATAGTATAAATTTCAATTTTACACAAAAGTACAGAGTGGATCCCTAATGGAAACAACTTAAGTTACCTTTCCACATGATTCTGAGTTGACTAGAACTGGTACCATGCCATGCAAGTCAAAAAAGTTGTTTTCTCAGTGCATACAATGCTTTCACATTACCAATAGTATACATTTCAATCTTACAGCAACGTACTCAGTGCAAACGTAATGGAAACATCTTAAATAATCTTTCCTCATGATTCTGAGTTGTCTATAATTTGTTTCATGCCTCTGTTCATCAAGACAAAAAAGTTCTTTTCTCAGTGTATACAATACTTTGACATTACCAATAGTATATATTTCAATTTTACACAAAAGTACAGAGTGGATCCCTAATGGAAACACCTTAAGTTACCTTTCCACATGATTCTGAGTTGATTAGAACTTGTACCATGCCTTTGCTCAGCAAGACATAAAAGTTGTTTTCTCAGAGCATATAATGCTTTGACATTACCAATAGTATACATTTCAATCTTACACCAAAGTACTGAGTGCAAACCTAATGGAAACATCTTAAATAATCTATCCTCATGATTCTGAGTTGTCTATAATTTGTTTCATGCCTCTGTTCATCCAGAGAAAAAAGTTCTTTTCTCAGTGCATACAATGCTTTGACTTTACAAATAGTGTACATTTCAATTTTCCACCAAAGTGCTGAGTGCAAACCTGATGGAAACACCTTAAATTACCTTTCCACATGATTCTGAGTTGATTAGAACTTGTACCATGCCTTTGCTCAGCAAGACATAAAAGTTGTTTTCTCAATGCATACAATCCTTTGACAGTGCCAATAGTACAAAAGTACACAGTGGAAACCTTATGGAAACATCTTAAATAATCTTTCCACATGATTCTGTGTTGATTAGAAGTTGTACCATGGCTTTGCTCAGTAAGACAAAAAAGTTGTTTTCTCAGTGCATACAATGCTTTGACTTTACCAATGGTATACATTTTAATTTTCCACCAAAGTACAGACTGCAAACCTAATGGAAACACCTTAAATTACCTTTCCACATGATTCTGAGTTGAGTAGAACTTGTACCATGCCATTGCTCAGCAAGACAAAAAAGTTGTTTTCTCAGTGCTTACAATGCTTTGACATTACCAATAGTATACATTTCAATTTTACACAAAAGTGCAGAGTGGATCCGTAATGGAAACACCTTAAGTTACCTTTCCACATGATTCTGAGTTGATTAGAACTTGTACCATGCCTTTGCTCAGCAAGACAAAAAAGTTGTTTTCTCAGTGCATACAATGCTTTGACATTACCAATGGTATACATTTCAATCTTACACCAAAGTACTGAGTGCAAACCTAATGGAAACATCTTAAATAGTCTTTCCTCATGATTCTGAGTTGTCTATAATTTGTTTCATGCCTCTGTTCATCAAGAGAAAAAAGATCTTTTCTCAGTACATACAATGCTTTGACTTTACAAATAGTGTACATTTCAATTTTCCACCAAAGTGCTGAGTGCAAACCTGATGGCAACACCTTAAATTACCTTTCCACATGATTCTGAGTTGATTAGAACTTGTACTATGCCTTTGCTCAGCAAGACAAAAAAGTTCTTTTCTCAGTGAATACAATACTCTTTCTTTACCAATAGTATACATTTCAATTTTCCACCAAAGTACTGAGTGCAAACCTAATGGAAAAATCTTAAGTAATCTTTCCTCATGATTCTGATTTGTCTATAATTTGTTTCATGCCTCTGTTCATCAAGACAAAAAAGTTCTTTTCTCAGTGCGTACAATGCTTTGACATTACCAATAGTATATATTTCAATTTTACACAAAAGTACTGAGTGGATCCCCAATGGAAACACCTTAAGTTACCTTTCCACATGATTCTGAGTTGAGTAGAACTTGTACTATGCCTTTGCTCAGCAAGACAAAAAAGTTGTTTTCTCAGTGCATACAATGCTTTGACATTACCAATAGTATACATTTCAATCTTACACCAAAGTACTGAGTGCAAACCTAATGGAAACATCTTAAATAATCTTTCCTCATGATTCTGAGTTGTCTATAATTTGTTTCATGCCTCTGTTCATCAAGACAAAAAAGTTATTTCCTCAGTGCATGGAATGCTTTGACATTACCAATAGTATACATTTTAATTTTACACAAAAGTACAGAGTGGATCCCTAATGGAAACATCTTAAATTAACTTTCCACATTATTCTGAGTTGCTTAAAAGACATTTCATGCCTCTGCTCATCAGGACAAAAAAGTTGTTTTCTCAATGCATACAATCCTTTGACAGTGCCAATAGTAATCATTTACACAAAAGTACACAGTGGAAACCTAATGGAAACATCTTAAATAATCTTTCCACATGATTCTGTGTTTATTTGAAGTTGTACCATGCCTTTGCTCAGTAAGACAAAAAAGATGTTTTCTCAGTGCATACAATGCTTTGACTTTACCAATGGTATACATTTTAATTTTCCACCAAAGTACAGACTGCAAACTTGATGGAAACACCTTAAATTACCTTTCCACATGATTCTGAGTTGAGTAGAACTTGTACCATGCCATTGCTCAGCAAGACAAAAAAGTTGTTTTCTCACTGCATACAATGCTTTGACATTACCAATAGTATACATTTCAATTTTACACAAAAGTACAGAGTGGATCCATAATGGAAACACCTTAAGTTACCTTTCCACATTATTCAGAGTTGATTACAACTGGTACCATGCCTTTGCTGAGCAAGACAAAAAAGTTCTTTTCTCTGTGAATATAATGCATGTCTTTACCAATAGTGTACATTTCAATTTTCCACCAAAGTGCTGAGTGCAAAACTAATGGAAAAATGTTAAGTAATCTTTCCTCATGATTCTGATTTGTCTATAATTTGTTTCATGCCTCTGTTCATCAAGAGAAAAAAGTTCTTTTCTCAGAGCATACAATGCATTGTCTTTACAAATAGTGTACATTTCAATTTTCCACCAAAGTGCTGAGTGCAAACCTGATGGAAACAGCTTAAATTACCTTTCCACATGATTCTGAGTTGATTAGAACTTGTACCATGCCTTTGCTCAGCAAGACATAAAAGTTGTTTTCTCAGAGCATATAATGCTTTGACATTCCCAATAGTATAAATTTCAATTTTACACAAAAGTACAGAGTGGATCCCTAATGGAAACAACTTAAGTTACCTTTCCACATGATTCTGAGTTGACTAGAACTGGTACCATGCCATGCAAGTCAAAAAAGTTGTTTTCTCAGTGCATACAATGCTTTGACATTACCAATAGTATACATTTCAATCTTACAGCAACGTACTCAGTGCAAACGTAATGGAAACATCTTAAATAATCTTTCCTCATGATTCTGAGTTGTCTATAATTTGTTTCATGCCTCTGTTCATCAAGACAAAAAAGTTCTTTTCTCAGTGTATACAATACTTTGACATTACCAATAGTATATATTTCAATTTTACACAAAAGTACAGAGTGGATCCCTAATGGAAACACCTTAAGTTACCTTTCCACATGATTCTGAGTTGATTAGAACTTGTACCATGCCTTTGCTCAGCAAGACATAAAAGTTGTTTTCTCAGAGCATATAATGCTTTGACATTACCAATAGTATACATTTCAATCTTACACCAAAGTACTGAGTGCAAACCTAATGGAAACATCTTAAATAATCTATCCTCATGATTCTAAGTTGTCTATAATTTGTTTCATGCCTCTGTTCATCCAGAGAAAAAAGTTCTTTTCTCAGTGCATACAATGCTTTGACTTTACAAATAGTGTACATTTCAATTTTCCACCAAAGTGCTGAGTGCAAACCTGATGGAAACACCTTAAATTACCTTTCCACATGATTCTGAGTTGATTAGAACTTGTACTATGCCTTTGCTCAGCAAGTCAAAAAAGTTGTTTTCACAGTGCATACAATGCTTTGACATTACCAATAGTATACATTTCAATCTTACACAAAAGTACTGAGTGCAAACCTAATGGAAACATCTTAAATAATCTTTCCTCATGATTCTGAGTTGTCTATAATTTGTTTCATGCCCCTGTTCATCAAGACAAAAAAGTTGTTTCCTCAGTGCATGGAATGCTTTGACATTACCAATAGTATACAATTCAATTTTACACAAAAGTACAGAGTGGATCCCAAATGGAAACTTCTTAAATTAACTTTCCACATTATTCTGAGTTGCTTAAAAGACATTTCATACCTCTGCTCATCAGGACAAAAAAGTTGTTTTCTCAATGCATACAATCCTTTGACAGTACCTATAGTAATCATTTACACAAAAGTACACAGTGGAAACCTAATGGAAACATCTTAAATAATCTTTCCACATGATTCTGTGTTTATTAGAAGTTGTACCATGCCTTTGCTCAGCAAGACAAAAAAGTTCTTTTCTCAGTGAATACAATGCTCTGTCCTTACCAATAGTGTACATTTCAATTTTCCACCAAAGTACTGAGTGCAAACCTAATGGAAAAATCTTAAATAATCTTTCCTCATGATTCTGAGTTGTCTATAAATTGTTTCATGCCTCTGTTCATCAAGACAAAAAAGTTCTTTTCTCAGTGCTTACAATGCTTTGACATTACCAAAAGTATACATTTCAATCTTACACCAAAGTACTGAGTGCAAACCTAATGGAAACATCTTAAATAATCTTTCCTCATGATTCCAAGTTGTCTATAAATTGTTTCATGCCTCTGTTCATCAAGACAAAAAAGTTGTTTCCTCAGTGCATGGAATGCTTTGACATTACCAATAGTATACAATTCAATTTTACACAAAAGTACAGAGTGGATCCCAAATGGAAACTTCTTAAATTAACTTTCCACATTATTCTGAGTTGCTTAAAAGACATTTCATACCTCTGCTCATCAGGACAAAAAAGTTGTTTTCTCAATGCATACAATCCTTTGACAGTACCTATAGTAATCATTTACAGAAAAGTACAGAGTGGATCCCTAATGGAAACACCTTAAGTTACCTTTCCACATGATTCTGAGTTGATTAGAACTTGTACCATGCCTTTGCTCAGCAAGACAAAAAAGTTGTTTTCTCAGTGCATACATTGATTTGACATTACCAATAGTATACATTTCAATCTTACACCAAAGTACTGAGTGCAAACCTAATGGAAAGATGTTAAATTATCTTTCCTCATGATTCTGAGTTGTCTATAATTGGTTTCATGCCTCTGTTCATCAAGACAAAAAAGTTGTTTTCTCAGTGCATACAATGCTTTGACATTACCAGTAGTATATATTTCAATTTTACACAAAAGTACAGAGTAGATCCCTAATGGAAACACCTTAAGTTACCTTTCCACATGATTCTGAGTTGATTAGAACTTGTACCATGCCTTTGCTCAGCAAGACAAATAAGTTGTTTTCTCAGTGCATAAAATGCTTTGACATTACCAATAGTATACATTTCAATCTTACACCAAAGTACTGAGTGCAAACCTAATGGAAAGATGTTAAATAATCTTTCCTCATGATTCTGAGTTGTCTATAATTTGTGTCATGCCTCTGTTCATCAAGACAAAAAAGTTGTTTCCTCAGTGAACGGAATGCTTTGACATTACCAATAGTATATATTTTACTTTTACACAAAAGTACAGAGTGGATCCCTAATGGAAACATCTTAAATTAACTTTCCACATTATTCTGAGTTGCTAAAAAGACATTTCATGCCTCTGCTCATCAGGACAAAAAAGTTGTTTTCTCAATGCATACAATCCTTTGACAGTGCCAATAGTAATCATTTACAACAAAGTACACAGTGGAAACCGAATGGAAACATCTTAACTAATCTTTCCACATGATTCTGTGTTCATTAGAAGTTGTACCATGGCTTTGCTCAGCAAGACAACAAAGTTGTTTTCTCAGTGCATACAATGCTTTGACATTACCAATAGTATACATTTCAATCTTACAGCAAAGTACTGAGTGCAAACCTAATCGAAACATCTTAAATAATCTATCCTCATGATTCTGAGTTGTCTATAATTTGTTTCATGCCTCTGTTCAGCAAGACAAAAAAGGTTCTTTTCTCAGTGCATACAATGCTTTGACTTTACCAATGGTATACATTTTAATTTTCCACCAAAGTACAGACTGCAAACTTGATGGAAACACCTTAAATTACCTTTCCACATGATTCTGAGTTGAGTAGAACTTGTACCATGCCATTGCTCAGCAAGACAAAAAAGTTGTTTTCTCACTGCATACAATGCTTTGACATTACCAATAGTACACATTTCAATTTTACACAAAAGTACAGAGTGGATCCCTAATGGAAACACCTTAAGTTACCTTTCCACATTATTCAGAGTTGATTACAACTGGTGCCATGCCTTTGCTGAGCAAGACAAAAAAGTTCTTTTCTCTGTGAATATAATGCATGTCTTTACCAATAGTGTACATTTCAATTTTCCACCAAAGTGCTGAGTGCAAAACTAATGGAAAAATGTTAAGTAATCTTTCCTCATGATTCTGATTTGTCTATAATTTGTTTCATGCCTCTGTTCATCAAGAGAAAAAAGTTCTTTTCTCAGAGCATACAATGCATTGTCTTTACAAATAGTGTACATTTCAATTTTCCACCAAAGTGCTGAGTGCAAACCTGATGGAAACACCTTAAATTACCTTTCCACATGATTCTGAGTTGATTAGAACTTGTACTATGCCTTTGCTCAGCAAGTCAAAAAAGTTGTTTTCACAGTGCATACAATGCTTTGACATTACCAATAGTATACATTTCAATCTTACACAAAAGTACTGAGTGCAAACCTAATGGAAACATCTTAAATAATCTTTCCTCATGATTCTGAGTTGTCTATAATTTGTTTCATGCCCCTGTTCATCAAGACAAAAAAGTTGTTTCCTCAGTGCATGGAATGCTTTGACATTACCAATAGTATACAATTCAATTTTACACAAAAGTACAGAGTGGATCCCAAATGGAAACTTCTTAAATTAACTTTCCACATTATTCTGAGTTGCTTAAAAGACATTTCATACCTCTGCTCATCAGGACAAAAAAGTTGTTTTCTCAATGCATACAATCCTTTGACAGTACCTATAGTAATCATTTACACAAAAGTACACAGTGGAAACCTAATGGAAACATCTTAAATAATCTTTCCACATGATTCTGTGTTTATTAGAAGTTGTACCATGCCTTTGCTCAGCAAGACAAAAAAGTTCTTTTCTCAGTGAATACAATGCTCTGTCCTTACCAATAGTGTACATTTCAATTTTCCACCAAAGTACTGAGTGCAAACCTAATGGAAAAATCTTAAATAATCTTTCCTCATGATTCTGAGTTGTCTATAAATTGTTTCATGCCTCTGTTCATCAAGACAAAAAAGTTCTTTTCTCAGTGCTTACAATGCTTTGACATTACCAAAAGTATACATTTCAATCTTACACCAAAGTACTGAGTGCAAACCTAATGGAAACATCTTAAATAATCTTTCCTCATGATTCCAAGTTGTCTATAAATTGTTTCATGCCTCTGTTCATCAAGACAAAAAAGTTGTTTCCTCAGTGCATGGAATGCTTTGACATTACCAATAGTATACAATTCAATTTTACACAAAAGTACAGAGTGGATCCCAAATGGAAACTTCTTAAATTAACTTTCCACATTATTCTGAGTTGCTTAAAAGACATTTCATACCTCTGCTCATCAGGACAAAAAAGTTGTTTTCTCAATGCATACAATCCTTTGACAGTACCTATAGTAATCATTTACAGAAAAGTACAGAGTGGATCCCTAATGGAAACACCTTAAGTTACCTTTCCACATGATTCTGAGTTGATTAGAACTTGTACCATGCCTTTGCTCAGCAAGACAAAAAAGTTGTTTTCTCAGTGCATACATTGATTTGACATTACCAATAGTATACATTTCAATCTTACACCAAAGTACTGAGTGCAAACCTAATGGAAAGATGTTAAATTATCTTTCCTCATGATTCTGAGTTGTCTATAATTGGTTTCATGCCTCTGTTCATCAAGACAAAAAAGTTGTTTTCTCAGTGCATACAATGCTTTGACATTACCAGTAGTATATATTTCAATTTTACACAAAAGTACAGAGTAGATCCCTAATGGAAACACCTTAAGTTACCTTTCCACATGATTCTGAGTTGATTAGAACTTGTACCATGCCTTTGCTCAGCAAGACAAATAAGTTGTTTTCTCAGTGCATAAAATGCTTTGACATTACCAATAGTATACATTTCAATCTTACACCAAAGTACTGAGTGCAAACCTAATGGAAAGATGTTAAATAATCTTTCCTCATGATTCTGAGTTGTCTATAATTTGTGTCATGCCTCTGTTCATCAAGACAAAAAAGTTGTTTCCTCAGTGAACGGAATGCTTTGACATTACCAATAGTATATATTTTACTTTTACACAAAAGTACAGAGTGGATCCCTAATGGAAACATCTTAAATTAACTTTCCACATTATTCTGAGTTGCTAAAAAGACATTTCATGCCTCTGCTCATCAGGACAAAAAAGTTGTTTTCTCAATGCATACAATCCTTTGACAGTGCCAATAGTAATCATTTACAACAAAGTACACAGTGGAAACCGAATGGAAACATCTTAACTAATCTTTCCACATGATTCTGTGTTCATTAGAAGTTGTACCATGGCTTTGCTCAGCAAGACAACAAAGTTGTTTTCTCAGTGCATACAATGCTTTGACATTACCAATAGTATACATTTCAATCTTACAGCAAAGTACTGAGTGCAAACCTAATCGAAACATCTTAAATAATCTATCCTCATGATTCTGAGTTGTCTATAATTTGTTTCATGCCTCTGTTCAGCAAGACAAAAAAGGTTCTTTTCTCAGTGCATACAATGCTTTGACTTTACCAATGGTATACATTTTAATTTTCCACCAAAGTACAGACTGCAAACTTGATGGAAACACCTTAAATTACCTTTCCACATGATTCTGAGTTGAGTAGAACTTGTACCATGCCATTGCTCAGCAAGACAAAAAAGTTGTTTTCTCACTGCATACAATGCTTTGACATTACCAATAGTACACATTTCAATTTTACACAAAAGTACAGAGTGGATCCCTAATGGAAACACCTTAAGTTACCTTTCCACATTATTCAGAGTTGATTACAACTGGTGCCATGCCTTTGCTGAGCAAGACAAAAAAGTTCTTTTCTCTGTGAATATAATGCATGTCTTTACCAATAGTGTACATTTCAATTTTCCACCAAAGTGCTGAGTGCAAAACTAATGGAAAAATGTTAAGTAATCTTTCCTCATGATTCTGATTTGTCTATAATTTGTTTCATGCCTCTGTTCATCAAGAGAAAAAAGTTCTTTTCTCAGAGCATACAATGCATTGTCTTTACAAATAGTGTACATTTCAATTTTCCACCAAAGTGCTGAGTGCAAACCTGATGGAAACAGCTTAAATTACCTTTCCACATGATTCTGAGTTGATTAGAACTTGTACCATGCCTTTGCTCAGCAAGACATAAAAGTTGTTTTCTCAGAGCATATAATGCTTTGACATTCCCAATAGTATAAATTTCAATTTTACACAAAAGTACAGAGTGGATCCCAAATGGAAACAACTTAAGTTACCTTTCCACATGATTCTGAGTTGATTAGAACTTGTACCATGCCATGCAAGACAAAAAAGTTGTTTTCTCAGTGCATACAATGCTTTGACATTGCCAATAGTATACATTTCAATCTTACAGCAAAGTACTCAGTGCAAACATAATGGAAACATCTTAAATAATCTTTCCTCATGATTCTGAGTTGTCTATAATTTGTTTCATGCCTCTGTTCATCAAGACAAAAAAGTTCTTTTCTCAGTGTATACAATGCTTTGACATTACCAATAGTATACATTTCAATTTTACACAAAAGTACAGAGTGGATCCCTAATGGAAACACCTTAAATTACCTTTCCACATGATTCTGAGTTGATTAGAACTTGTACTATGCCTTTGCTCAGCAAGTCAAAAAAGTTGTTTTCACAGTGCATACAATGCTTTGACATTACCAATAGTATACATTTCAATCTTACACCAAAGTACTGAGTGCAAACCTAATGGAAACATCTTAAATAATCTTTCCTCATGATTCTGAGTTGTCTATAATTTGTTTCATGCCTCTGTTCATCAAGACAAAAAAGTTGTTTCCTCAGTGCATGGAATGCTTTCACATTACCAATAGTATACAATTCAATTTTACACAAAAGTACAGAGTGGATCCCAAATGGAAACTTCTTAAATTAACTTTCCACATTATTCTGAGTTGCTTAAAAGACATTTCATACCTCTGCTCATCAGGACAAAAAAGTTGTTTTCTCAATGCATACAATCCTTTGACAGTGCCTATAGTAATCATTTACACAAAAGTACACAGTGGAAACCTAATGGAAACATCTTAAATAATCTTTCCACATGATTCTGTGTTTATTAGAAGTTGTACCATGCCTTTGCTCAGCAAGACAAAAAAGTTCTTTTCTCAGTGAATACAATGCTCTGTCTTTACCAATAGTGTACATTTCAATTTTCCACCAAAGTACTGAGTGCAAACCTAATGGAAAAATCTTAAATAATCTTTCCTCATGATTCTGAGTTGTCTATAAATTGTTTCATGCCTCTGTTCATCAAGACAAAAAAGTTCTTTTCTCAGTGCATACAATGCTTTGACATTACCAATAGTATACATTTCAATCTTACACCAAAGTACTGAGTGCAAACCTAATGGAAACATCTTAAATAATCTTTCCTCATGATTCCGAGTTGTCTATAATTTGTTTCATGCCTCTGTTCATCAAGACAAAAAAGTTGTTTCCTCAGTGCATGGAATGCTTTGACATTACCAATAGTATATAATTTAATTTTACACAAAAGTACAGAGTGGATCCCTAATGGAAACATCTTAAATTAATTTTCCACATTATTCTGAGTTGCTTAAAAGACATTTCATGCCTCTGCTCATCAGGACAAAAAAGTTGTTTTCTCAATACATACAATCCTTTAAAAGTGCCAATAGTAATCATTTACAGAAAAGTACAGAGTGGATCCCTAATGGAAACACCTTAAGTTACCTTTCCACATGATTCTGAGTTGATTAGAACTTGTACCATGCCTTTGCTCAGCAAGACAAAAAAGTTGTTTTCTCAGTGCATACATTGATTTGACATTACCAATAGTATACATTTCAATCTTACACTAAAGTACTGAGTGCAAACCTAATGGAAAGATGTCAAATTATCTTTCCTCATGATTCTGAGTTGTCTATAATTGGTTTCATGCCTCTGTTCATCAAGACAAAAACGTTCTTTTCTCAGTGCACACAATGCTTTGACATTACCAATAGTATATATTTCAATTTTACACAAAAGTACAGAGTAGATCCCTAATGGAAACACCTTAAGTTACCTTTCCACATGATTCTGAGTTGATTAGAACTTGTACCATGCCTTTGCACAGCAAGACAAATAAGTTGTTTTCTCAGTGCATACAATGCTTTGACATTGCCAATAGTATACATTTCAATCTTACACCAAAGTACTGAGTGCAAACCTAATGGAAAGATGTTAAATACTCTTTCCTCATGATTCTGAGTTGTCTATAATTTGTTTCATGCCTCTGTTCATCAAGAGAAAAAAGTTCTTTTCTCAGTGCATACAATGCTTTGACTTTACGAATACTGTACATTTCAATTTTCCACCAAAGTGCTGAGTGCAAACCTGATGGAAACACCTTAAATTACCTTTCCACATGATTCTGAGTTCATTAGAACTTGTACTATGCCTTTGCTCAGCAAGACAAAAAAGTTGTTTTCTCAGTGCATACAATGCTTTGTCATTACTAATAGTAGATATTTTAATTTTACACAAAAGTACAGAGTGGATCCCTAATGGAAACATCTTAAATTAACTTTCCACATTATTCTGAGTTGCTTAAAAGACATTTCATGCCTCTGCTCCTCAGAACAAAAAAGTTGTTTTCTCAATGCATACAATCCTTTGACAGTGCCAATAGTAATCATTTACACAAAAGCACACAGTGGAAACCTTATGGAAACATCTTAAATAATCTTTCCACATGATTCTGTGTTGATTAGAAGTTGTACCATGGCTTTGCTCAGTAAGACAAAAAAGTTGTTTTCTCAGTGCATACAATGCTTTGACTTTACCAATGGTATACATTTTAATTTTCCACCAAAGTACAGACTGCAAACCTAATGGAAACACCTTAAATTACCTTTCCACATGATTCTGAGTTGAGTAGAACTTGTACCATGCCATTGCTCAGCAAGACAAAAAAGTTGTTTTCTCAGTGCCTACAATGCTTTGACATTACCAATAGTATACATTTCAATTTTACACAAAAGTGCAGAGTGGATCCGTAATGGAAACACCTTAAGTTACCTTTCCACATGATTCTGAGTTGATTAGAACTTGTACCATGCCTTTGCTCAGCAAGACAAAAAAGTTGTTTTCTCAGTGCATGCAATGCTTTGACATTACCAATGGCATACATTTCAATCTTACACCAAAGTACTGAGTGCAAACCTAATGGAAACATCTTAAATAATCTTTCCTCATGATTCTGAGTTGTCTATAATTTGTTTCATGCCTCTGTTCATCAAGAGAAAAAAGATCTTTTCTCAGTACATACAATGCTTTGACTTTACAAATAGTGTACATTTCAATTTTCCACCAAAGTGCTGAGTGCAAACCTGATGGAAACACCTTAAATTACCTTTCCACATGATTCTGAGTTGAGTAGAACTTGTACCATGCCATTGCTCAGCATGACAAAAAAGTTGTTTTCTCAGTGCATACACTGCTTTGACATTACCAAAAGTATATATTTCAATTTTACACAAAAGTACAGAGTGGATCCCTAATGGAAACACCTTAAGTTACCTTTCCACATGATTCTGATTTGACTAGAACTGGTACCATGCCTTTGCTCAGCAAGACAAAAAAGTTCTTTTCTCAGTGAATACAATTCTCTGTCTTTACCAATAGTGTACATTTCAATTTTCCACCAAAGTACTGAGTGCAAACCTAATGGAAAAATCTTAAATAATCTTTCCTCATGATTCTGAGTTGTCTATAATTTGTTTCATGCCTCTGTTCATAGAGACAAAAAATTTCTTTTCTCAGTGCATACAGTGCTTTGACATTACCAATAGTATATAATTCAATTTTACACAGAAGTACAGAGTGGATCCCTAATGGAAACACCTTAAGTTACCTTTCCACATGATTCTGAGTTGATTAGAACTTGTACCATGCCTTTGCTCAGCAAGACAAAAAAGTTGTTTTCTCAGTGTATACAATGCTTTGACATTACCAATAGTATACATTTCAATCTTACACCAAAGTATTGAGTGCAAACCTAATGGAAACATCTTAAATAATCTTTCCTCATGATTCTCAGTTGTCTATAATTTGTTTCATGCCTCTGTTCATCAAGACAAAAAAGTTGTTTCCTCAGTGCATGGAATGCTTTGTCATTACTAATAGTAGATATTTTAATTTTACACAAAAGTACAGAGTGGATCCCTAATGGAAACATCTTAAATTAACTTTCCACATTATTCTGAGTTGCTTAAAAGACATTTCATGCCTCTGCTCCTCAGAACAAAAAAGTTGTTTTCTCAATGCATACAATCCTTTGACAGTGCCAATAGTAATCATTTACACAAAAGCACACAGTGGAAACCTTATGGAAACATCTTAAATAATCTTTCCACATGATTCTGTGTTGATTAGAAGTTGTACCATGGCTTTGCTCAGTAAGACAAAAAAGTTGTTTTCTCAGTGCATACAATGCTTTGACTTTACCAATGGTATACATTTTAATTTTCCACCAAAGTACAGACTGCAAACCTAATGGAAACACCTTAAATTACCTTTCCACATGATTCTGAGTTGAGTAGAACTTGTACCATGCCATTGCTCAGCAAGACAAAAAAGTTGTTTTCTCAGTGCCTACAATGCTTTGACATTACCAATAGTATACATTTCAATTTTACACAAAAGTGCAGAGTGGATCCGTAATGGAAACACCTTAAGTTACCTTTCCACATGATTCTGAGTTGATTAGAACTTGTACCATGCCTTTGCTCAGCAAGACAAAAAAGTTGTTTTCTCAGTGCATGCAATGCTTTGACATTACCAATGGCATACATTTCAATCTTACACCAAAGTACTGAGTGCAAACCTAATGGAAACATCTTAAATAATCTTTCCTCATGATTCTGAGTTGTCTATAATTTGTTTCATGCCTCTGTTCATCAAGAGAAAAAAGATCTTTTCTCAGTACATACAATGCTTTGACTTTACAAATAGTGTACATTTCAATTTTCCACCAAAGTGCTGAGTGCAAACCTGATGGAAACACCTTAAATTACCTTTCCACATGATTCTGAGTTGAGTAGAACTTGTACCATGCCATTGCTCAGCATGACAAAAAAGTTGTTTTCTCAGTGCATACACTGCTTTGACATTACCAAAAGTATATATTTCAATTTTACACAAAAGTACAGAGTGGATCCCTAATGGAAACACCTTAAGTTACCTTTCCACATGATTCTGATTTGACTAGAACTGGTACCATGCCTTTGCTCAGCAAGACAAAAAAGTTCTTTTCTCAGTGAATACAATTCTCTGTCTTTACCAATAGTGTACATTTCAATTTTCCACCAAAGTACTGAGTGCAAACCTAATGGAAAAATCTTAAATAATCTTTCCTCATGATTCTGAGTTGTCTATAATTTGTTTCATGCCTCTGTTCATAGAGACAAAAAATTTCTTTTCTCAGTGCATACAGTGCTTTGACATTACCAATAGTATATAATTCAATTTTACACAAAAGTACAGAGTGGATCCCTAATGGAAACACCTTAAGTTACCTTTCCACATGATTCTGAGTTGATTAGAACTTGTACCATGCCTTTGCTCAGCAAGACAAAAAAGTTGTTTTCTCAGTGTATACAATGCTTTGACATTACCAATAGTATACATTTCAATCTTACACCAAAGTATTGAGTGCAAACCTAATGGAAACATCTTAAATAATCTTTCCTCATGATTCTGAGTTGTCTATAATTTGTTTCATGCCTCTGTTCATCAAGACAAAAAAGTTGTTTCCTCAGTGCATGGAATGCTTTGTCATTACTAATAGTAGATATTTTAATTTTACACAAAAGTACAGAGTGGATCCCTAATAGAAACATCTTAAATTAACTTTCCACATTATTCTGAGTTGCTTAAAAGACATTTCATGCCTCTGCTCCTCAGAACAAAAAAGTTGTTTTCTCAATGCATACAATCCTTTGACAGTGCCAATAGTAATCATTTACACAAAAGCACACAGTGGAAACCTTATGGAAACATCTTAAATAATCTTTCCACATGATTCTGTGTTGATTAGAAGTTGTACCATGGCTTTGCTCAGTAAGACAAAAAAGTTGTTTTCTCAGTGCATACAATGCTTTGACTTTACCAATGGTATACATTTTAATTTTCCACCAAAGTACAGACTGCAAACCTAATGGAAACACCTTAAATTACCTTTCCACATGATTCTGAGTTGAGTAGAACTTGTACCATGCCATTGCTCAGAAAGACAAAAAAGTTGTTTTCTCAGTGCCTACAATGCTTTGACATTACCAATAGTATACATTTCAATTTTACACAAAAGTGCAGAGTGGATCCGTAATGGAAACACCTTAAGTTACCTTTCCACATGATTCTGAGTTGATTAGAACTTGTACCATGCCTTTGCTCAGCAAGACAAAAAAGTTGTTTTCTCAGTGCATGCAATGCTTTGACATTACCAATGGCATACATTTCAATCTTACACCAAAGTACTGAGTGCAAACCTAATGGAAACATCTTAAATAATCTTTCCTCATGATTCTGAGTTGTCTATAATTTGTTTCATGCCTCTGTTCATCAAGAGAAAAAAGATCTTTTCTCAGTACATACAATGCTTTGACTTTACAAATAGTGTACATTTCAATTTTCCACCAAAGTGCTGAGTGCAAACCTGATGGAAACACCTTAAATTACCTTTCCACATGATTCTGAGTTGATTAGAACTTGTACTATGCCTTTGCTCAGCAAGACAAAAAAGTTGTTTTCTCAGTGCATACAATGCTTTGACATTACCAATGGCATACATTTCAATCTTACACCAAAGTACTGAGTGCAAACCTAATGGAAACATCTTAAATAATCTTTACTCATGATTCTGAGTTGTCTATAATTTGTTTCATGCCTCTGTTCATCAAGACAAAAAGGTTATTTCCTCAGTGCATGGAATGCTTTGACATTACCAATAGTATACATTTTAATTTTACACAAAAGTACAGAGTTGATCCCTAAAGGAAACATCTTAAATTAACTTTCCACATTATTCTGAGTTGCTTAAAATGCATTTCATGCCTCGGCTCATCAGGACAAAAAAGTTGTTTTCTCAATGCATACAATCCTTTGACAGTGCCAATAATAATCATTTACACAAAAGTACTCAGTGGAAACCTAATGGAAACATCTTAAATAATCTTTCCACATGATTCTGTTTTTATTAGAAGTTGTACCATGGCTTTGCTCAGTAAGACAAAAAAGATGTTTCTCAGTGCATACAATGCTTTGACTTTACCAATGGTATACATTTTAATTTTCCACCAAAGTACAGACTGCAAACCTGATGGAAACACCTTAAATTACCTTTCCACATGATTCTGAGTTGAGTAGAACTTGTACCATGCCATTGCTCAGCAAGGCAAAAAAGTTGTTTTCTCAGTGTATACAATGCTTTGACATTACCAATATTATACATTTCAGTTTTACACAAAAGTACAGAGTGGATCCGTAATGGAAACACCTTAAGTTACCTTTCCACATGATTCTGAGTTGATTACAACTGGTACCATGCCTTTGCTCAGCAAGAGAAAAAAGTTCCTTTCTCAGTGAATACAATACTCTGTCTTTACCAATAGTGTACATTTCAATTTTCCACCAGAGTACTGAGTGCAAACCTAATGGAAAAATCTTAAATAATCTTTCCTCATGATTCTGATTTGTCTATAATTTGTTTCATGCATCTGTTCATCAAGACAAAAAAGTTCTTTTCTCAGTGCATACAATGCTTTGACATTACCAATAGTATATATTTCAATTTTGCACAAAAGTACAGAGTGGATCCCTAATGGAAACACCTTAAGTTACCTTTCCACATGATTCTGAGTTGATTAGAACTTGTACTATGCCTTTGCTCAGCAAGTCAAAAAAGTTGTTTTCACAGTGCATACAATGCTTTGACATTACCAATAGTATACATTTCAATCTTACACCAAAGTACTGAGTGCAAACCTAATGGAAACATCTTAAATAATCTTTCCTCATGATTCTGAGTTGTCTATAATTTGTTTCATGCCTCTGTTCATCAAGACAAAAAAGTTGTTTCCTCAGTGCATGGAATGCTTTCACATTACCAATAGTATACAATTCAATTTTACACAAAAGTACAGAGTGGATCCCAAATGGAAACTTCTTAAATTAACTTTCCACATTATTCTGAGTTGCTTAAAAGACATTTCATACCTCTGCTCATCAGGACAAAAAAGTTGTTTTCTCAATGCATACAATCCTTTGACAGTGCCTATAGTAATCATTTACACAAAAGTACACAGTGGAAACCTAATGGAAACATCTTAAATAATCTTTCCACATGATTCTGTGTTTATTAGAAGTTGTACCATGCCTTTGCTCAGCAAGACAAAAAAGTTCTTTTCTCAGTGAATACAATGCTCTGTCTTTACCAATAGCGTACATTTCAATTTTCCACCAAAGTACTGAGTGCAAACCTAATGGAAAAATCTTAAATAATCTTTCCTCATGATTCTGAGTTGTCTATAAATTGTTTCATGCCTCTGTTCATCAAGACAAAAAAGTTCTTTTCTCAGTGCATACAATGCTTTGACATTACCAATAGTATACATTTCAATCTTACACCAAAGTACTGAGTGCAAACCTAATGGAAACATCTTAAATAATCTTTCCTCATGATTCCGAGTTGTCTATAATTTGTTTCATGCCTCTGTTCATCAAGACAAAAAAGTTGTTTCCTCAGTGCATGGAATGCTTTGACATTACCAATAGTATATAATTTAATTTTACACAAAAGTACAGAGTGGATCCCTAATGGAAACATCTTAAATTAATTTTCCACATTATTCTGAGTTGCTTCAAAGACATTTCATGCCTCTGCTCATCAGGACAAAAAAGTTGTTTTCTCAATACATACAATCCTTTAAAAGTGCCAATAGTAATCATTTACAGAAAAGTACAGAGTGGATCCCTAATGGAAACACCTTAAGTTACCTTTCCACATTATACTGAGTTGCTTAAAAGACATTTCATGCCTCTGCTCATCAGGACAAAAAAGTTGTTTTCTCAATGCATTCAATCCTTTGACAGTGCCAATAGTAATCATTTACACAAAAGTACACAGTGGAAACCTAATGGAAACATCTTAAATAATCTTTCCACATGATTCTGTATTTATTAGAAGTTGTACCATGGCTTTGCTCAGTAAGACAAAAATGTTGTTTTAACAGTGCATACAATGCTTTGACTTTACCAATGGTATACATTTTAATTTTCCACCAAAGTACAGACTGCAAACCTGATGGAAACACCTTAAATTACCTTTCCACATGATTCTGAGTTGAGTAGAACTTGTACCATGCCATTGCTCAGCATGACAAAAAAGTTGTTTTCTCAGTGCATACACTGCTTTGACATTACCAATAGTATACATTTCAATTTTACACAAAAGTACAGAGTGGATCCCTAATGGAAACACCTTAAGTTACCTTTCCACATCATTCTGATTTGATTAGAACTTGTACCATGCCTTTGCTCAGCAAGACAAAAAAGTTCTTTTCTCAGTGAATACAATGCTCTGTCTTTACCAATAGTGTACATTTCAATTTTCCACCAAAGTACTGAGTGCAAACCTAATGGAAAAATCTTAAAAAATCTTTCCTCATGATTCTGAGTTGTCTATAATTTGTTTCATGCATCTGTTCATCAAGACAAAAAAGTTCTTTTCTCAGTGCATACAATGCTTTGCCATTACCAATAGTATATATTTCAATTTTGCACAAAAGTACAGAGTGGATCCCTAATGGAAACACCTTAAGTTACCTTTCCACATGATTCTGAGTTGATTAGAACTTGTACTATGCCTTTGCTCAGCAAGTCAAAAAAGTTGTTTTCACAGTGCATACAGTGCTTTGACATTACCAATAGTATACATTTCAATCTTACACCAAAGTACTGAGTGCAAACCTAATGGAAACATCTTAAATAATCTTTCCTCATGATTCTGAGTTGTCTATAATTTGTTTCATGCCTCTGTTCATCAAGACAAAAAAGTTGTTTCCTCAGTGCATGGAATGCTTTCACATTACCAATAGTATACAATTCAATTTTACACAAAAGTACAGAGTGGATCCCAAATGGAAACTTCTTAAATTAACTTTCCACATTATTCTGAGTTGCTTAAAAGACATTTCATACCTCTGCTCATCAGGACAAAAAAGTTGTTTTCTCAATGCATACAATCCTTTGACAGTGCCTATAGTAATCATTTACACAAAAGTACACAGTGGAAACCTAATGGAAACATCTTAAATAATCTTTCCACATGATTCTGTGTTTATTAGAAGTTGTACCATGCCTTTGCTCAGCAAGACAAAAAAGTTCTTTTCTCAGTGAATACAATGCTCTGTCTTTACCAATAGCGTACATTTCAATTTTCCACCAAAGTACTGAGTGCAAACCTAATGGAAAAATCTTAAATAATCTTTCCTCATGATTCTGAGTTGTCTATAAATTGTTTCATGCCTCTGTTCATCAAGACAAAAAAGTTCTTTTCTCAGTGCATACAATGCTTTGACATTACCAATAGTATACATTTCAATCTTACACCAAAGTACTGAGTGCAAACCTAATGGAAACATCTTAAATAATCTTTCCTCATGATTCCGAGTTGTCTATAATTTGTTTCATGCCTCTGTTCATCAAGACAAAAAAGTTGTTTCCTCAGTGCATGGAATGCTTTGACATTACCAATAGTATATAATTTAATTTTACACAAAAGTACAGAGTGGATCCCTAATGGAAACATCTTAAATTAATTTTCCACATTATTCTGAGTTGCTTCAAAGACATTTCATGCCTCTGCTCATCAGGACAAAAAAGTTGTTTTCTCAATACATACAATCCTTTAAAAGTGCCAATAGTAATCATTTACAGAAAAGTACAGAGTGGATCCCTAATGGAAACACCTTAAGTTACCTTTCCACATGATTCTGAGTTGATTAGAACTTGTACCATGCCTTTGCTCAGCAAGACAAAAAAGTTGTTTTCTCAGTGCATACATTGATTTGACATTACCAATAGTATACATTTCAATCTTACACCAAAGTACTGAGTGCAAACCTAATGGAAAGATGTCAAATTATCTTTCCTCATGATTCTGAGTTGTCTATAATTTGTTTCATGCCTCTGTTCATCAAGACAAAAAGGTTATTTCCTCAGTGCATGGAATGCTTTGACATTACCAATAGTATACATTTTAATTCTACACAAAAGTACAGAGTTGATCCCTAAAGGAAACATTTTAAATTAACTTTCCACATTATTCTGAGTTGCTTAAAATACATTTCATGCCTCGGCTCATCAGGACAAAAAAGTTGTTTTCTCAATGCATACAATCCTTTGACAGTGCCAATAGTAATCATTTACACAAAAGTACTCAGTGGAAACCTAATGGAAACATCTTAAATAATCTTTCCACATGATTCTGTTTTTATTAGGAGTTGTACCATGGCTTTGCTCAGTAAGACAAAAAAGAAGTTTTCTCAGTGCATACAATGCTTTGACTTTACCAATGGTATACATTTTAATTTTCCACCAAAGTACAGACTGCAAACCTGATGGAAACACCTTAAATTACCTTTCCACATGATTCTGAGTTGAGTAGAACTTGTACCATGCCATTGCTCAGCAAGGCAAAAAAGTTGTTTTCTCAGTGTATACAATGCTTTGACATTACCAATATTATACATTTCAGTTTTACACAAAAGTACAGAGTGGATCCCTAATGGAAACACCTTAAGTTACCTTTCCACATGATTCTGAGTTGATTACAACTGGTACCATGCCTTTGCTCAGCAAGAGAAAAAAGTTCCTTTCTCAGTGAATACAATACTCTGTCTTTACCAATAGTGTACATTTCAATTTTCCACCAAAGTACTGAGTGCAAACCTAATGGAAAAATCTTAAGTAATCTTTCCTCATGATTCTGATTTGTCTATAATTTGTTTCATGCATCTGTTCATCAAGACAAAAAAGATCTTTTCTCAGTACATACAATGCTTTGACTTTACAAATAGTGTACATTTCAATTTTCCACCAAAGTGCTGAGTGCAAACCTGATGGAAACACCTTAAATTACCTTTCCACATGATTCTGAGTTGATTAGAACTTGTACTATGCCTTTGCTCAGCAAGACAAAAAAGTTGTTTTCTCAGTGCATACAATGCTTTGACATTACCAATGGCATACATTTCAATCTTACACCAAAGTACTGAGTGCAAACCTAATGGAAACATCTTAAATAATCTTTACTCATGATTCTGAGTTGTCTATAATTTGTTTCATGCCTCTGTTCATCAAGACAAAAAGGTTATTTCCTCAGTGCATGGAATGCTTTGACATTACCAATAGTATACATTTTAATTTTACACAAAAGTACAGAGTTGATCCCTAAAGGAAACATCTTAAATTAACTTTCCACATTATTCTGAGTTGCTTAAAATGCATTTCATGCCTCGGCTCATCAGGACAAAAAAGTTGTTTTCTCAATGCATACAATCCTTTGACAGTGCCAATAATAATCATTTACACAAAAGTACTCAGTGGAAACCTAATGGAAACATCTTAAATAATCTTTCCACATGATTCTGTTTTTATTAGAAGTTGTACCATGGCTTTGCTCAGTAAGACAAAAAAGATGTTTCTCAGTGCATACAATGCTTTGACTTTACCAATGGTATACATTTTAATTTTCCACCAAAGTACAGACTGCAAACCTGATGGAAACACCTTAAATTACCTTTCCACATGATTCTGAGTTGAGTAGAACTTGTACCATGCCATTGCTCAGCAAGGCAAAAAAGTTGTTTTCTCAGTGTATACAATGCTTTGACATTACCAATATTATACATTTCAGTTTTACACAAAAGTACAGAGTGGATCCCTAATGGAAACACCTTAAGTTACCTTTCCACATGATTCTGAGTTGATTACAACTGGTACCATGCCTTTGCTCAGCAAGAGAAAAAAGTTCCTTTCTCAGTGAATACAATACTCTGTCTTTACCAATAGTGTACATTTCAATTTTCCACCAGAGTACTGAGTGCAAACCTAATGGAAAAATCTTAAATAATCTTTCCTCATGATTCTGATTTGTCTATAATTTGTTTCATGCATCTGTTCATCAAGACAAAAAAGTTCTTTTCTCAGTGCATACAATGCTTTGACATTACCAATAGTATATATTTCAATTTTGCACAAAAGTACAGAGTGGATCCCTAATGGAAACACCTTAAGTTACCTTTCCACATGATTCTGAGTTGATTAGAACTTGTACTATGCCTTTGCTCAGCAAGTCAAAAAAGTTGTTTTCACAGTGCATACAATGCTTTGACATTACCAATAGTATACATTTCAATCTTACACCAAAGTACTGAGTGCAAACCTAATGGAAACATCTTAAATAATCTTTCCTCATGATTCTGAGTTGTCTATAATTTGTTTCATGCCTCTGTTCATCAAGACAAAAAAGTTGTTTCCTCAGTGCATGGAATGCTTTCACATTACCAATAGTATACAATTCAATTTTACACAAAAGTACAGAGTGGATCCCAAATGGAAACTTCTTAAATTAACTTTCCACATTATTCTGAGTTGCTTAAAAGACATTTCATACCTCTGCTCATCAGGACAAAAAAGTTGTTTTCTCAATGCATACAATCCTTTGACAGTGCCTATAGTAATCATTTACACAAAAGTACACAGTGGAAACCTAATGGAAACATCTTAAATAATCTTTCCACATGATTCTGTGTTTATTAGAAGTTGTACCATGCCTTTGCTCAGCAAGACAAAAAAGTTCTTTTCTCAGTGAATACAATGCTCTGTCTTTACCAATAGCGTACATTTCAATTTTCCACCAAAGTACTGAGTGCAAACCTAATGGAAAAATCTTAAATAATCTTTCCTCATGATTCTGAGTTGTCTATAAATTGTTTCATGCCTCTGTTCATCAAGACAAAAAAGTTCTTTTCTCAGTGCATACAATGCTTTGACATTACCAATAGTATACATTTCAATCTTACACCAAAGTACTGAGTGCAAACCTAATGGAAACATCTTAAATAATCTTTCCTCATGATTCCGAGTTGTCTATAATTTGTTTCATGCCTCTGTTCATCAAGACAAAAAAGTTGTTTCCTCAGTGCATGGAATGCTTTGACATTACCAATAGTATATAATTTAATTTTACACAAAAGTACAGAGTGGATCCCTAATGGAAACATCTTAAATTAATTTTCCACATTATTCTGAGTTGCTTCAAAGACATTTCATGCCTCTGCTCATCAGGACAAAAAAGTTGTTTTCTCAATACATACAATCCTTTAAAAGTGCCAATAGTAATCATTTACAGAAAAGTACAGAGTGGATCCCTAATGGAAACACCTTAAGTTACCTTTCCACATTATACTGAGTTGCTTAAAAGACATTTCATGCCTCTGCTCATCAGGACAAAAAAGTTGTTTTCTCAATGCATTCAATCCTTTGACAGTGCCAATAGTAATCATTTACACAAAAGTACACAGTGGAAACCTAATGGAAACATCTTAAATAATCTTTCCACATGATTCTGTATTTATTAGAAGTTGTACCATGGCTTTGCTCAGTAAGACAAAAATGTTGTTTTAACAGTGCATACAATGCTTTGACTTTACCAATGGTATACATTTTAATTTTCCACCAAAGTACAGACTGCAAACCTGATGGAAACACCTTAAATTACCTTTCCACATGATTCTGAGTTGAGTAGAACTTGTACCATGCCATTGCTCAGCATGACAAAAAAGTTGTTTTCTCAGTGCATACACTGCTTTGACATTACCAATAGTATACATTTCAATTTTACACAAAAGTACAGAGTGGATCCCTAATGGAAACACCTTAAGTTACCTTTCCACATCATTCTGATTTGATTAGAACTTGTACCATGCCTTTGCTCAGCAAGACAAAAAAGTTCTTTTCTCAGTGAATACAATGCTCTGTCTTTACCAATAGTGTACATTTCAATTTTCCACCAAAGTACTGAGTGCAAACCTAATGGAAAAATCTTAAAAAATCTTTCCTCATGATTCTGAGTTGTCTATAATTTGTTTCATGCATCTGTTCATCAAGACAAAAAAGTTCTTTTCTCAGTGCATACAATGCTTTGCCATTACCAATAGTATATATTTCAATTTTGCACAAAAGTACAGAGTGGATCCCTAATGGAAACACCTTAAGTTACCTTTCCACATGATTCTGAGTTGATTAGAACTTGTACTATGCCTTTGCTCAGCAAGTCAAAAAAGTTGTTTTCACAGTGCATACAGTGCTTTGACATTACCAATAGTATACATTTCAATCTTACACCAAAGTACTGAGTGCAAACCTAATGGAAACATCTTAAATAATCTTTCCTCATGATTCTGAGTTGTCTATAATTTGTTTCATGCCTCTGTTCATCAAGACAAAAAAGTTGTTTCCTCAGTGCATGGAATGCTTTCACATTACCAATAGTATACAATTCAATTTTACACAAAAGTACAGAGTGGATCCCAAATGGAAACTTCTTAAATTAACTTTCCACATTATTCTGAGTTGCTTAAAAGACATTTCATACCTCTGCTCATCAGGACAAAAAAGTTGTTTTCTCAATGCATACAATCCTTTGACAGTGCCTATAGTAATCATTTACACAAAAGTACACAGTGGAAACCTAATGGAAACATCTTAAATAATCTTTCCACATGATTCTGTGTTTATTAGAAGTTGTACCATGCCTTTGCTCAGCAAGACAAAAAAGTTCTTTTCTCAGTGAATACAATGCTCTGTCTTTACCAATAGCGTACATTTCAATTTTCCACCAAAGTACTGAGTGCAAACCTAATGGAAAAATCTTAAATAATCTTTCCTCATGATTCTGAGTTGTCTATAAATTGTTTCATGCCTCTGTTCATCAAGACAAAAAAGTTCTTTTCTCAGTGCATACAATGCTTTGACATTACCAATAGTATACATTTCAATCTTACACCAAAGTACTGAGTGCAAACCTAATGGAAACATCTTAAATAATCTTTCCTCATGATTCCGAGTTGTCTATAATTTGTTTCATGCCTCTGTTCATCAAGACAAAAAAGTTGTTTCCTCAGTGCATGGAATGCTTTGACATTACCAATAGTATATAATTTAATTTTACACAAAAGTACAGAGTGGATCCCTAATGGAAACATCTTAAATTAATTTTCCACATTATTCTGAGTTGCTTCAAAGACATTTCATGCCTCTGCTCATCAGGACAAAAAAGTTGTTTTCTCAATACATACAATCCTTTAAAAGTGCCAATAGTAATCATTTACAGAAAAGTACAGAGTGGATCCCTAATGGAAACACCTTAAGTTACCTTTCCACATGATTCTGAGTTGATTAGAACTTGTACCATGCCTTTGCTCAGCAAGACAAAAAAGTTGTTTTCTCAGTGCATACATTGATTTGACATTACCAATAGTATACATTTCAATCTTACACCAAAGTACTGAGTGCAAACCTAATGGAAAGATGTCAAATTATCTTTCCTCATGATTCTGAGTTGTCTATAATTTGTTTCATGCCTCTGTTCATCAAGACAAAAAGGTTATTTCCTCAGTGCATGGAATGCTTTGACATTACCAATAGTATACATTTTAATTCTACACAAAAGTACAGAGTTGATCCCTAAAGGAAACATCTTAAATTAACTTTCCACATTATTCTGAGTTGCTTAAAATACATTTCATGCCTCGGCTCATCAGGACAAAAAAGTTGTTTTCTCAATGCATACAATCCTTTGACAGTGCCAATAGTAATCATTTACACAAAAGTACTCAGTGGAAACCTAATGGAAACATCTTAAATAATCTTTCCACATGATTCTGTTTTTATTAGGAGTTGTACCATGGCTTTGCTCAGTAAGACAAAAAAGAAGTTTTCTCAGTGCATACAATGCTTTGACTTTACCAATGGTATACATTTTAATTTTCCACCAAAGTACAGACTGCAAACCTGATGGAAACACCTTAAATTACCTTTCCACATGATTCTGAGTTGAGTAGAACTTGTACCATGCCATTGCTCAGCAAGGCAAAAAAGTTGTTTTCTCAGTGTATACAATGCTTTGACATTACCAATATTATACATTTCAGTTTTACACAAAAGTACAGAGTGGATCCCTAATGGAAACACCTTAAGTTACCTTTCCACATGATTCTGAGTTGATTACAACTGGTACCATGCCTTTGCTCAGCAAGAGAAAAAAGTTCCTTTCTCAGTGAATACAATACTCTGTCTTTACCAATAGTGTACATTTCAATTTTCCACCAAAGTACTGAGTGCAAACCTAATGGAAAAATCTTAAGTAATCTTTCCTCATGATTCTGATTTGTCTATAATTTGTTTCATGCATCTGTTCATCAAGACAAAAAAGTTCTTTTCTCAGTGCATACAATGCTTTGACATTACCAATAGTATATATTTCAATTTTGCACAAAAGTACAGAGTGGATCCCTAATGGAAACACCTTAAGTTACCTTTCCACATGATTCTGAGTTGATTAGAACTTGTACCATGCCTTTGCTCAGCAAGACAAAAAAGTTGTTTTTCAGTGCATACAATGCTTTCACATTACCAATAGTATACATTTCAATCTTACACCAAAGTACTGAGTGCAAACCTGATGGAAATATCTTAAATAATCTTTCCTCATGATTCTGAGTTGTCTATAATTTGTGTCATGCCTCTGTTCATCAAGACAAAAAAGTTGTTTCCTCAGTGCATGGAATGCTTTCACATTACCAATAGTATACAATTCAATTTTACACAAAAGTACAGAGTGGATCCCAAATGGAAACTTCTTAAATTAACTTTCCACATTATTCTGAGTTGCTTAAAAGACATTTCATACCTCTGCTCATCAGGACAAAAAAGTTGTTTTCTCAATGCATACAATCCTTTGACAGTGCCTATAGTAATCATTTACACAAAAGTACACAGTGGAAACCTAATGGAAACATCTTAAATAATCTTTCCACATGATTCTGTGTTTATTAGAAGTTGTACCATGCCTTTGCTCAGCAAGACAAAAAAGTTCTTTTCTCAGTGAATACAATGCTCTGTCTTTACCAATAGCGTACATTTCAATTTTCCACCAAAGTACTGAGTGCAAACCTAATGGAAAAATCTTAAATAATCTTTCCTCATGATTCTGAGTTGTCTATAAATTGTTTCATGCCTCTGTTCATCAAGACAAAGAAGTTCTTTTCTCAGTGCATACAATGCTTTGACATTACCAATAGTATACATTTCAATCTTACACCAAAGTACTGAGTGCAAACCTAATGGAAACATCTTAAATAATCTTTCCTCATGATTCCGAGTTGTCTATAATTTGTTTCATGCCTCTGTTCATCAAGACAAAAAAGTTGTTTCCTCAGTGCATGGAATGCTTTGACATTACCAATAGTATATAATTTAATTTTACACAAAAGTACAGAGTGGATCCCTAATGGAAACATCTTAAATTAATTTTCCACATTATTCTGAGTTGCTTCAAAGACATTTCATGCCTCTGCTCATCAGGACAAAAAAGTTGTTTTCTCAATACATACAATCCTTTAAAAGTGCCAATAGTAATCATTTACAGAAAAGTACAGAGTGGATCCCTAATGGAAACACCTTAAGTTACCTTTCCACATGATTCTGAGTTGATTAGAACTTGTACCATGCCTTTGCTCAGCAAGACAAAAAAGTTGTTTTCTCAGTGCATACATTGATTTGACATTACCAATAGTATACATTTCAATCTTACACCAAAGTACTGAGTGCAAACCTAATGGAAACATCTTAAATAATCTTTCCTCATGATTCTGAGTTGTCTATAATTTGTTTCATGCCTCTGTTCATCAAGACAAAAAGGTTATTTCCTCAGTGCATGGAATGCTTTGACATTACCAATAGTATACATTTTAATTCTACACAAAAGTACAGAGTTGATCCCTAAAGGAAACATCTTAAATTAACTTTCCACATTATTCTGAGTTGCTTAAAATACATTTCATGCCTCGGCTCATCAGGACAAAAAAGTTGTTTTCTCAATGCATACAATCCTTTGACAGTGCCAATAGTAATCATTTACACAAAAGTACTCAGTGGAAACCTAATGGAAACATCTTAAATAATCTTTCCACATGATTCTGTTTTTATTAGGAGTTGTACCATGGCTTTGCTCAGTAAGACAAAAAAGATGTTTTCTCAGTGCATACAATGCTTTGACTTTACCAATGGTATACATTTTAATTTTCCACCAAAGTACAGACTGCAAACCTGATGGAAACACCTTAAATTACCTTTCCACATGATTCTGAGTTGAGTAGAACTTGTACCATGCCATTGCTCAGCAAGGCAAAAAAGTTGTTTTCTCAGTGTATACAATGCTTTGACATTACCAATATTATACATTTCAGTTTTACACAAAAGTACAGAGTGGATCCCTAATGGAAACACCTTAAGTTACCTTTCCACATGATTCTGAGTTGATTACAACTGGTACCATGCCTTTGCTCAGTAAGAGAAAAAAGTTCCTTTCTCAGTGAATACAATACTCTGTCTTTACCAATAGTGTACATTTCAATTTTCCACCAAAGTACTGAGTGCAAACCTAATGGAAAAATCTTAAGTAATCTTTCCTCATGATTCTGATTTGTCTATAATTTGTTTCATGCATCTGTTCATCAAGACAAAAAAGTTCTTTTCTCAGTGCATACAATGCTTTGACATTACCAATAGTATATATTTCAATTTTGCACAAAAGTACAGAGTGGATCCCCAATGGAAACACCTTAAGTTACCTTTCCACATGATTCTGAGTTGATTAGAACTTGTACCATGCCTTTGCTCAGCAAGACAAAAAAGTTGTTTTTCAGTGCATACAATGCTTTCACATTACCAATAGTATACATTTCAATCTTACACCAAAGTACTGAGTGCAAACCTGATGGAAATATCTTAAATAATCTTTCCTCATGATTCTGAGTTGTCTATAATTTGTGTCATGCCTCTTTTCATCAAGACAAAAAAGTTGTTTCCTCCATGCATGGAATGCTTTGACATTACCAATAGTATATATTTCAATTTTACACAAAAGTACAGAGTGGATCCCTAATGGAAACACCTTAAGTTACCTTTCCACATTATACTGAGTTGCTTAAAAGACATTTCATGCCTCTGCTCATCAGGACAAAAAAGTTGTTTTCTCAATGCATTCAATCCTTTGACAGTGCCAATAGTAATCATTTACACAAAAGTACACAGTGGAAACCTAATGGAAACATCTTAAATAATCTTTCCACATGATTCTGTATTTATTAGAAGTTGTACCATGGCTTTGCTCAGTAAGACAAAAATGTTGTTTTAACAGTGCATACAATGCTTTGACTTTACCAATGGTATACATTTTAATTTTCCACCAAAGTACAGACTGCAAACCTGATGGAAACACCTTAAATTACCTTTCCACATGATTCTGAGTTGAGTAGAACTTGTACCATGCCATTGCTCAGCATGACAAAAAAGTTGTTTTCTCAGTGCATACACTGCTTTGACATTACCAATAGTATACATTTCAATTTTACACAAAAGTACAGAGTGGATCCCTAATGGAAACACCTTAAGTTACCTTTCCACATCATTCTGATTTGATTAGAACTTGTACCATGCCTTTGCTCAGCAAGACAAAAAAGTTCTTTTCTCAGTGAATACAATGCTCTGTCTTTACCAATAGTGTACATTTCAATTTTCCACCAAAGTACTGAGTGCAAACCTAATGGAAAAATCTTAAATAATCGTTCCTCATTATTCTGAGTTGTCTATAATTTGTTTCATGCCTCTGTTCATCAAGACAATAAAGTCCTTTTCTCAGTGCATACAATGCTTTGACATTACCAATAGTATATATTTCAATTTTACACAAAAGTACAGAGTGGATCCCTAATGCAAACACCTTAAGTTACCTTTCCACATGATTCTGATTTGATTAGAACTGGTACCATGCCTTTGCTCAGCAAGACAAAACAGTTCTTTTCTCAGTGAATACAATTCTCTGTCTTTACCAATAGTGTACATTTCAATTTTCCACCAAAGTACTGAGTGCAAACCTAATGGAAAAATCTTAAAAAATCTTTCCTCATGATTCTGAGTTGTCTATAATTTGTTTCATGCATCTGTTCATCAAGACAAAAAAGTTCTTTTCTCAGTGCATACAATGCTTTGACATTACCAATAGTATATATTTCAATTTTGCACAAAAGTACAGAGTGGATCCCTAATGCAAACACCTTAAGTTACCTTTCCACATGATTCTGAGTTGATTAGAACTTGTACTATGCCTTTGCTCAGCAAGTCAAAAAAGTTGTTTTCACAGTGCATACAATGCTTTGACATTACCAATAGTATACATTTCAATCTTACACCAAAGTACTGAGTGCAAACCTAATGGAAACATCTTAAATAATCTTTCCTCATGATTCTGAGTTGTCTATAATTTGTTTCATGCCTCTGTTCATCAAGACAAAAAAGTTGTTTCCTCAGTCCATGGAATGCTTTCACATTACCAATAGTATACAATTCAATTTTACACAAAAGTACAGAGTGGATCCCAAATGGAAACTTCTTAAATTAACTTTCCACATTATTCTGAGTTGCTTAAAAGACATTTCATTCCTCTGCTCATCAGGACAAAAAAGTTGTTTTCTCAATGCATACAATCCTTTGACAGTGCCTATAGTAATCATTTACACAAAAGTACACAGTGGAAACCTAATGGAAACATCTTAAATAATCTTTCCACATGATTCTGTGTTTATTAGAAGTTGTACCATGCCTTTGCTCAGCAAGACAAAAAAGTTCTTTTCTCAGTGAATACAATGCTCTGTCTTTACCAATAGCGTACATTTCAATTTTCCACCAAAGTACTGAGTGCAAACCTAATGGAAAAATCTTAAATAATCTTTCCTCATGATTCTGAGTTGTCTATAAATTGTTTCATGCCTCTGTTCATCAAGACAAAAAAGTTCTTTTCTCAGTGCATACAATGCTTTGACATTACCAATAGTATACATTTCAATCTTACACCAAAGTACTGAGTGCAAACCTAATGGAAACATCTTAAATAATCTTTCCTCATGATTCCGAGTTGTCTATAATTTGTTTCATGCCTCTGTTCATCAAGACAAAAAAGTTGTTTCCTCAGTGCATGGAATGCTTTGACATTACCAATAGTATATAATTTAATTTTACACAAAAGTACAGAGTGGATCCCTAATGGAAACATCTTAAATTAATTTTCCACATTATTCTGAGTTGCTTCAAAGACATTTCATGCCTCTGCTCATCAGGACAAAAAAGTTGTTTTCTCAATGCATACAATCCTTTAAAAGTGCCAATAGTAATCATTTACAGAAAAGTACAGAGTGGATCCCTAATGGAAACACCTTAAGTTACCTTTCCACATGATTCTGAGTTGATTAGAACTTGTACCATGCCTTTGCTCAGCAAGACAAAAAAGTTGTTTTCTCAGTGCATACATTGATTTGACATTACCAATAGTATACATTTCAATCTTACACCAAAGTACTGAGTGCAAACCTAATGGAAAGATGTCAAATTATCTTTCCTCATGATTCTGAGTTGTCTATAATTTGTTTCATGCCTCTGTTCATCAAGACAAAAAGGTTATTTCCTCAGTGCATGGAATGCTTTGACATTACCAATAGTATACATTTTAATTCTACACAAAAGTACAGAGTTGATCCCTAAAGGAAACATCTTAAATTAACTTTCCACATTATTCTGAGTTGCTTAAAATACATTTCATGCCTCGGCTCATCAGGATAAAAAAGTTGTTTTCTCAATGCATACAATCCTTTGACAGTGCCAATAGTAATCATTTACACAAAAGTACTCAGTGGAAACCTAATGGAAACATCTTAAATAATCTTCCCACATGATTCTGTTTTTATTAGGAGTTGTACCATGGCTTTGCTCAGTAAGACAAAAAAGATGTTTTCTCAGTGCATACAATGCTTTGACTTTACCAATGGTATACATTTTAATTTTCCACCAAAGTACAGACTGCAAACCTGATGGAAACACCTTAAATTACCTTTCCACATGATTCTGAGTTGAGTAGAACTTGTACCATGCCATTGCTCAGCAAGGCAAAAAAGTTGTTTTCTCAGTGTATACAATGCTTTGACATTACCAATATTATACATTTCAGTTTTACACAAAAGTACAGAGTGGATCCCTAATGGAAACACCTTAAGTTACCTTTCCACATGATTCTGAGTTGATTACAACTGGTACCATGCCTTTGCTCAGCAAGAGAAAAAAGTTCCTTTCTCAGTGAATACAATACTCTGTCTTTACCAATAGTGTACATTTCAATTTTCCACCAAAGTACTGAGTGCAAACCTAATGGAAAAATCTTAAGTAATCTTTCCTCATGATTCTGATTTGTCTATAATTTGTTTCATGCATCTGTTCATCAAGACAAAAAAGTTCTTTTCTCAGTGCATACAATGCTTTGACATTACCAATAGTATATATTTCAATTTTGCACAAAAGTACAGAGTGGATCCCTAATGGAAACACCTTAAGTTACCTTTCCACATGATTCTGAGTTGATTAGAACTTGTACCATGCCTTTGCTCAGCAAGACAAAAAAGTTGTTTTTCAGTGCATACAATGCTTTCACATTACCAATAGTATACATTTCAATCTTACACCAAAGTACTGAGTGCAAACCTGATGGAAATATCTTAAATAATCTTTCCTCATGATTCTGAGTTGTCTATAATTTGTGTCATGCCTCTTTTCATCAAGACAAAAAAGTTGTTTCCTCCATGCATGGAATGCTTTGACATTACCAATAGTATATATTTCAATTTTACACAAAAGTACAGAGTGGATCCCTAATGGAAACACCTTAAGTTACCTTTCCACATTATACTGAGTTGCTTAAAAGACATTTCATGCCTCTGCTCATCAGGACAAAAAAGTTGTTTTCTCAATGCATTCAATCCTTTGACAGTGCCAATAGTAATCATTTACACAAAAGTACACAGTGGAAACCTAATGGAAACATCTTAAATAATCTTTCCACATGATTCTGTATTTATTAGAAGTTGTACCATGGCTTTGCTCAGTAAGACAAAAATGTTGTTTTAACAGTGCATACAATGCTTTGACTTTACCAATGGTATACATTTTAATTTTCCACCAAAGTACAGACTGCAAACCTGATGGAAACACCTTAAATTACCTTTCCACATGATTCTGAGTTGAGTAGAACTTGTACCATGCCATTGCTCAGCATGACAAAAAAGTTGTTTTCTCAGTGCATACACTGCTTTGACATTACCAATAGTATACATTTCAATTTTACACAAAAGTACAGAGTGGATCCCTAATGGAAACACCTTAAGTTACCTTTCCACATCATTCTGATTTGATTAGAACTTGTACCATGCCTTTGCTCAGCAAGACAAAAAAGTTCTTTTCTCAGTGAATACAATGCTCTGTCTTTACCAATAGTGTACATTTCAATTTTCCACCAAAGTACTGAGTGCAAACCTAATGGAAAAATCTTAAAAAATCTTTCCTCATGATTCTGAGTTGTCTATAATTTGTTTCATGCATCTGTTCATCAAGACAAAAAAGTTCTTTTCTCAGTGCATACAATGCTTTGACATTACCAATAGTATATATTTCAATTTTGCACAAAAGTACAGAGTGGATCCCTAATGGAAACACCTTAAGTTACCTTTCCACATGATTCTGAGTTGATTAGAACTTGTACTATGCCTTTGCTCAGCAAGTCAAAAAAGTTGTTTTCACAGTGCATACAATGCTTTGACATTACCAATAGTATACATTTCAATCTTACACCAAAGTACTGAGTGCAAACCTAATGGAAACATCTTAAATAATCTTTCCTCATGATTCTGAGTTGTCTATAATTTGTTTCATGCCTCTGTTCATCAAGACAAAAAAGTTGTTTCCTCAGTGCATGGAATGCTTTCACATTACCAATAGTATACAATTCAATTTTACACAAAAGTACAGAGTGGATCCCAAATGGAAACTTCTTAAATTAACTTTCCACATGATTCTGAGTTGCTTAAAAGACATTTCATACCTCTGCTCATCAGGACAAAAAAGTTGTTTTCTCAATGCATACAATCCTTTGACAGTGCCTATAGTAATCATTTACACAAAAGTACACAGTGGAAACCTAATGGAAACATCTTAAATAATCTTTCCACATGATTCTGTGTTTATTAGAAGTTGTACCATGCCTTTGCTCAGCAAGACAAAAAAGTTCTTTTCTCAGTGAATACAATGCTCTGTCTTTACCAATAGCGTACATTTCAATTTTCCACCAAAGTACTGAGTGCAAACCTAATGGAAAAATCTTAAATAATCTTTCCTCATGATTCTGAGTTGTCTATAAATTGTTTCATGCCTCTGTTCATCAAGACAAAGAAGTTCTTTTCTCAGTGCATACAATGCTTTGACATTACCAATAGTATACATTTCAATCTTACACCAAAGTACTGAGTGCAAACCTAATGGAAACATCTTAAATAATCTTTCCTCATGATTCCGAGTTGTCTATAATTTGTTTCATGCCTCTGTTCATCAAGACAAAAAAGTTGTTTCCTCAGTGCATGGAATGCTTTGACATTACCAATAGTATATAATTTAATTTTACACAAAAGTACAGAGTGGATCCCTAATGGAAACATCTTAAATTAATTTTCCACATTATTCTGAGTTGCTTCAAAGACATTTCATGCCTCTGCTCATCAGGACAAAAAAGTTGTTTTCTCAATACATACAATCCTTTAAAAGTGCCAATAGTAATCATTTACAGAAAAGTACAGAGTGGATCCCTAATGGAAACACCTTAAGTTACCTTTCCACATGATTCTGAGTTGATTAGAACTTGTACCATGCCTTTGCTCAGCAAGACAAAAAAGTTGTTTTCTCAGTGCATACATTGATTTGACATTACCAATAGTATACATTTCAATCTTACACCAAAGTACTGAGTGCAAACCTAATGGAAACATCTTAAATAATCTTTCCTCATGATTCTGAGTTGTCTATAATTTGTTTCATGCCTCTGTTCATCAAGACAAAAAGGTTATTTCCTCAGTGCATGGAATGCTTTGACATTACCAATAGTATACATTTTAATTCTACACAAAAGTACAGAGTTGATCCCTAAAGGAAACATCTTAAATTAACTTTCCACATTATTCTGAGTTGCTTAAAATACATTTCATGCCTCGGCTCATCAGGACAAAAAAGTTGTTTTCTCAATGCATACAATCCTTTGACAGTGCCAATAGTAATCATTTACACAAAAGTACTCAGTGGAAACCTAATGGAAACATCTTAAATAATCTTTCCACATGATTCTGTTTTTATTAGGAGTTGTACCATGGCTTTGCTCAGTAAGACAAAAAAGATGTTTTCTCAGAGCATACAATGCTTTGACTTTACCAATGGTATACATTTTAATTTTCCACCAAAGTACAGACTGCAAACCTGATGGAAACACCTTAAATTACCTTTCCACATGATTCTGAGTTGAGTAGAACTTGTACCATGCCATTGCTCAGCAAGGCAAAAAAGTTGTTTTCTCAGTGTATACAATGCTTTGACATTACCAATATTATACATTTCAGTTTTACACAAAAGTACAGAGTGGATCCCTAATGGAAACACCTTAAGTTACCTTTCCACATGATTCTGAGTTGATTACAACTGGTACCATGCCTTTGCTCAGTAAGAGAAAAAAGTTCCTTTCTCAGTGAATACAATACTCTGTCTTTACCAATAGTGTACATTTCAATTTTCCACCAAAGTACTGAGTGCAAACCTAATGGAAAAATCTTAAGTAATCTTTCCTCATGATTCTGATTTGTCTATAATTTGTTTCATGCATCTGTTCATCAAGACAAAAAAGTTCTTTTCTCAGTGCATACAATGCTTTGACATTACCAATAGTATATATTTCAATTTTGCACAAAAGTACAGAGTGGATCCCTAATGGAAACACCTTAAGTTACCTTTCCACATGATTCTGAGTTGATTAGAACTTGTACCATGCCTTTGCTCAGCAAGACAAAAAAGTTGTTTTTCAGTGCATACAATGCTTTCACATTACCAATAGTATACATTTCAATCTTACACCAAAGTACTGAGTGCAAACCTGATGGAAATATCTTAAATAATCTTTCCTCATGATTCTGAGTTGTCTATAATTTGTGTCATGCCTCTTTTCATCAAGACAAAAAAGTTGTTTCCTCCATGCATGGAATGCTTTGACATTACCAATAGTATATATTTCAATTTTACACAAAAGTACAGAGTGGATCCCTAATGGAAACACCTTAAGTTACCTTTCCACATTATACTGAGTTGCTTAAAAGACATTTCATGCCTCTGCTCATCAGGACAAAAAAGTTGTTTTCTCAATGCATTCAATCCTTTGACAGTGCCAATAGTAATCATTTACACAAAAGTACACAGTGGAAACCTAATGGAAACATCTTAAATAATCTTTCCACATGATTCTGTATTTATTAGAAGTTGTACCATGGCTTTGCTCAGTAAGACAAAAATGTTGTTTTAACAGTGCATACAATGCTTTGACTTTACCAATGGTATACATTTCAATTTTACACAAAAGTACAGAGTGGATCCCTAATGGAAACACCTTAAGTTACCTTTCCACATCATTCTGATTTGATTAGAACTTGTACCATGCCTTTGCTCAGCAAGACAAAAAAGTTCTTTTCTCAGTGAATACAATGCTCTGTCTTTACCAATAGTGTACATTTCAATTTTCCACCAAAGTACTGAGTGCAAACCTAATGGAAAAATCTTAAATAATCGTTCCTCATTATTCTGAGTTGTCTATAATTTGTTTCATGCCTCTGTTCATCAAGACAAAAAAGTTGTTTCCTCAGTGCATGGAACGCTTTCACATTACCAATAGTATACAATTCAATTTTACACAAAAGTACAGAGTGGATCCCAAATGGAAACTTCTTAAATTAACTTTCCACATTATTCTGAGTTGCTTAAAAGACATTTCATACCTCTGCTCATCAGGACAAAAAAGTTGTTTTCTCAATGCATACAATCCTTTGACAGTGCCTATAGTAATCATTTACACAAAAGTACACAGTGGAAACCTAATGGAAACATCTTAAATAATCTTTCCACATGATTCTGTGTTTATTAGAAGTTGTACCATGCCTTTGCTCAGCAAGACAAAAAAGTTCTTTTCTCAGTGAATACAATGCTCTGTCTTTACCAATAGCGTACATTTCAATTTTCCACCAAAGTACTGAGTGCAAACCTAATGGAAAAATCTTAAATAATCTTTCCTCATGATTCTGAGTTGTCTATAAATTGTTTCATGCCTCTGTTCATCAAGACAAAGAAGTTCTTTTCTCAGTGCATACAATGCTTTGACATTACCAATAGTATACATTTCAATCTTACACCAAAGTACTGAGTGCAAACCTAATGGAAACATCTTAAATAATCTTTCCTCATGATTCCGAGTTGTCTATAATTTGTTTCATGCCTCTGTTCATCAAGACAAAAAAGTTGTTTCCTCAGTGCATGGAATGCTTTGACATTACCAATAGTATATAATTTAATTTTACACAAAAGTACAGAGTGGATCCCTAATGGAAACATCTTAAATTAATTTTCCACATTATTCTGAGTTGCTTCAAAGACATTTCATGCCTCTGCTCATCAGGACAAAAAAGTTGTTTTCTCAATACATACAATCCTTTAAAAGTGCCAATAGTAATCATTTACAGAAAAGTACAGAGTGGATCCCTAATGGAAACACCTTAAGTTACCTTTCCACATGATTCTGAGTTGATTAGAACTTGTACCATGCCTTTGCTCAGCAAGACAAAAAAGTTGTTTTCTCAGTGCATACATTGATTTGACATTACCAATAGTATACATTTCAATCTTACACCAAAGTACTGAGTGCAAACCTAATGGAAACATCTTAAATAATCTTTCCTCATGATTCTGAGTTGTCTATAATTTGTTTCATGCCTCTGTTCATCAAGACAAAAAGGTTATTTCCTCAGTGCATGGAATGCTTTGACATTACCAATAGTATACATTTTAATTCTACACAAAAGTACAGAGTTGATCCCTAAAGGAAACATCTTAAATTAACTTTCCACATTATTCTGAGTTGCTTAAAATACATTTCATGCCTCGGCTCATCAGGACAAAAAAGTTGTTTTCTCAATGCATACAATCCTTTGACAGTGCCAATAGTAATCATTTACACAAAAGTACTCAGTGGAAACCTAATGGAAACATCTTAAATAATCTTTCCACATGATTCTGTTTTTATTAGGAGTTGTACCATGGCTTTGCTCAGTAAGACAAAAAAGATGTTTTCTCAGAGCATACAATGCTTTGACTTTACCAATGGTATACATTTTAATTTTCCACCAAAGTACAGACTGCAAACCTGATGGAAACACCTTAAATTACCTTTCCACATGATTCTGAGTTGAGTAGAACTTGTACCATGCCATTGCTCAGCAAGGCAAAAAAGTTGTTTTCTCAGTGTATACAATGCTTTGACATTACCAATATTATACATTTCAGTTTTACACAAAAGTACAGAGTGGATCCCTAATGGAAACACCTTAAGTTACCTTTCCACATGATTCTGAGTTGATTACAACTGGTACCATGCCTTTGCTCAGTAAGAGAAAAAAGTTCCTTTCTCAGTGAATACAATACTCTGTCTTTACCAATAGTGTACATTTCAATTTTCCACCAAAGTACTGAGTGCAAACCTAATGGAAAAATCTTAAGTAATCTTTCCTCATGATTCTGATTTGTCTATAATTTGTTTCATGCATCTGTTCATCAAGACAAAAAAGTTCTTTTCTCAGTGCATACAATGCTTTGACATTACCAATAGTATATATTTCAATTTTGCACAAAAGTACAGAGTGGATCCCTAATGGAAACACCTTAAGTTACCTTTCCACATGATTCTGAGTTGATTAGAACTTGTACCATGCCTTTGCTCAGCAAGACAAAAAAGTTGTTTTTCAGTGCATACAATGCTTTCACATTACCAATAGTATACATTTCAATCTTACACCAAAGTACTGAGTGCAAACCTGATGGAAATATCTTAAATAATCTTTCCTCATGATTCTGAGTTGTCTATAATTTGTGTCATGCCTCTTTTCATCAAGACAAAAAAGTTGTTTCCTCCATGCATGGAATGCTTTGACATTACCAATAGTATATATTTCAATTTTACACAAAAGTACAGAGTGGATCCCTAATGGAAACACCTTAAGTTACCTTTCCACATTATACTGAGTTGCTTAAAAGACATTTCATGCCTCTGCTCATCAGGACAAAAAAGTTGTTTTCTCAATGCATTCAATCCTTTGACAGTGCCAATAGTAATCATTTACACAAAAGTACACAGTGGAAACCTAATGGAAACATCTTAAATAATCTTTCCACATGATTCTGTATTTATTAGAAGTTGTACCATGGCTTTGCTCAGTAAGACAAAAATGTTGTTTTAACAGTGCATACAATGCTTTGACTTTACCAATGGTATACATTTTAATTTTCCACCAAAGTACAGACTGCAAACCTGATGGAAACACCTTAAATTACCTTTCCACATGATTCTGAGTTGAGTAGAACTTGTACCATGCCATTGCTCAGCATGACAAAAAAGTTGTTTTCTCAGTGCATACACTGCTTTGACATTACCAATAGTATACATTTCAATTTTACACAAAAGTACAGAGTGGATCCCTAATGGAAACACCTTAAGTTACCTTTCCACATCATTCTGATTTGATTAGAACTTGTACCATGCCTTTGCTCAGCAAGACAAAAAAGTTCTTTTCTCAGTGAATACAATGCTCTGTCTTTACCAATAGTGTACATTTCAATTTTCCACCAAAGTACTGAGTGCAAACCTAATGGAAAAATCTTAAATAATCGTTCCTCATTATTCTGAGTTGTGTATAATTTGTTTCATGCCTCTGTTCATCAAGACAATAAAGTCCTTTTCTCAGTGCATACAATGCTTTGACATTACCAATAGTATATATTTCAATTTTACACAAAAGTACAGAGTGGATCCCTAATGCAAACACCTTAAGTTACCTTTCCACATGATTCTGATTTGATTAGAACTGGTACCATGCCTTTGATCAGCAAGACAAAAAAGTTCTTTTCTCAGTGAATACAATTCTCTGTCTTTACCAATAGTGTACATTTCAATTTTCCACCAAAGTACTGAGTGCAAACCTAATGGAAAAATCTTAAAAAATCTTTCCTCATGATTCTGAGTTGTCTATAATTTGTTTCATGCATCTGTTCATCAAGACAAAAAAGTTCTTTTCTCAGTGCATACAATGCTTTGACATTACCAATAGTATATATTTCAATTTTGCACAAAAGTACAGAGTGGATCCCTAATGGAAACACCTTAAGTTACCTTTCCACATGATTCTGAGTTGATTAGAACTTGTACTATGCCTTTGCTCAGCAAGTCAAAAAAGTTGTTTTCACAGTGCATACAATGCTTTGACATTACCAATAGTATACATTTCAATCTTACACCAAAGTACTGAGTGCAAACCTAATGGAAACATCTTAAATAATCTTTCCTCATGATTCTGAGTTGTCTATAATTTGTTTCATGCCTCTGTTCATCAAGACAAAAAAGTTGTTTCCTCAGTCCATGGAATGCTTTCACATTACCAATAGTATACAATTCAATTTTACACAAAAGTACAGAGTGGATCCCAAATGGAAACTTCTTAAATTAACTTTCCACATTATTCTGAGTTGCTTAAAAGACATTTCATACCTCTGCTCATCAGGACAAAAAAGTTGTTTTCTCAATGCATACAATCCTTTGACAGTGCCTATAGTAATCATTTACACAAAAGTACACAGTGGAAACCTAATGGAAACATCTTAAATAATCTTTCCACATGATTCTGTGTTTATTAGAAGTTGTACCATGCCTTTGCTCAGCAAGACAAAAAAGTTCTTTTCTCAGTGAATACAATGCTCTGTCTTTACCAATAGCGTACATTTCAATTTTCCACCAAAGTACTGAGTGCAAACCTAATGGAAAAATCTTAAATAATCTTTCCTCATGATTCTGAGTTGTCTATAAATTGTTTCATGCCTCTGTTCATCAAGACAAAAAAGTTCTTTTCTCAGTGCATACAATGCTTTGACATTACCAATAGTATACATTTCAATCTTACACCAAAGTACTGAGTGCAAACCTAATGGAAACATCTTAAATAATCTTTCCTCATGATTCCGAGTTGTCTATAATTTGTTTCATGCCTCTGTTCATCAAGACAAAAAAGTTGTTTCCTCAGTGCATGGAATGCTTTGACATTACCAATAGTATATAATTTAATTTTACACAAAAGTACAGAGTGGATCCCTAATGGAAACATCTTAAATTAATTTTCCACATTATTCTGAGTTGCTTCAAAGACATTTCATGCCTCTGCTCATCAGGACAAAAAAGTTGTTTTCTCAATGCATACAATCCTTTAAAAGTGCCAATAGTAATCATTTACAGAAAAGTACAGAGTGGATCCCTAATGGAAACACCTTAAGTTACCTTTCCACATGATTCTGAGTTGATTAGAACTTGTACCATGCCTTTGCTCAGCAAGACAAAAAAGTTGTTTTCTCAGTGCATACATTGATTTGACATTACCAATAGTATACATTTCAATCTTACACCAAAGTACTGAGTGCAAACCTAATGGAAAGATGTCAAATTATCTTTCCTCATGATTCTGAGTTGTCTATAATTTGTTTCATGCCTCTGTTCATCAAGACAAAAAGGTTATTTCCTCAGTGCATGGAATGCTTTGACATTACCAATAGTATACATTTTAATTCTACACAAAAGTACAGAGTTGATCCCTAAAGGAAACATCTTAAATTAACTTTCCACATTATTCTGAGTTGCTTAAAATACATTTCATGCCTCGGCTCATCAGGACAAAAAAGTTGTTTTCTCAATGCATACAATCCTTTGACAGTGCCAATAGTAATCATTTACACAAAAGTACTCAGTGGAAACCTAATGGAAACATCTTAAATAATCTTCCCACATGATTCTGTTTTTATTAGGAGTTGTACCATGGCTTTGCTCAGTAAGACAAAAAAGATGTTTTCTCAGTGCATACAATGCTTTGACTGTACCAATGGTATACATTTTAATTTTCCACCAAAGTACAGACTGCAAACCTGATGGAAACACCTTAAATTGCCTTTCCACATGATTCTGAGTTGAGTAGAACTTGTACCATGCCATTGCTCAGCAAGGCAAAAAAGTTGTTTTCTCAGTGTATACAATGCTTTGACATTACCAATATTATACATTTCAGTTTTACACAAAAGTACAGAGTGGATCCCTAATGGAAACACCTTAAGTTACCTTTCCACATGATTCTGAGTTGATTACAACTGGTACCATGCCTTTGCTCAGCAAGAGAAAAAAGTTCCTTTCTCAGTGAATACAATACTCTGTCTTTACCAATAGTGTACATTTCAATTTTCCACCAAAGTACTGAGTGCAAACCTAATGGAAAAATCTTAAGTAATCTTTCCTCATGATTCTGATTTGTCTATAATTTGTTTCATGCATCTGTTCATCAAGACAAAAAAGTTCTTTTCTCAGTGCATACAATGCTTTGACATTACCAATAGTATATATTTCAATTTTGCACAAAAGTACAGAGTGGATCCCTAATGGAAACACCTTAAGTTACCTTTCCACATGATTCTGAGTTGATTAGAACTTGTACCATGCCTTTGCTCAGCAAGACAAAAAAGTTGTTTTTCAGTGCATACAATGCTTTCACATTACCAATAGTATACATTTCAATCTTACACCAAAGTACTGAGTGCAAACCTGATGGAAATATCTTAAATAATCTTTCCTCATGATTCTGAGTTGTCTATAATTTGTGTCATGCCTCTTTTCATCAAGACAAAAAAGTTGTTTCCTCCATGCATGGAATGCTTTGACATTACCAATAGTATATATTTCAATTTTACACAAAAGTACAGAGTGGATCCCTAATGGAAACACCTTAAGTTACCTTTCCACATTATACTGAGTTGCTTAAAAGACATTTCATGCCTCTGCTCATCAGGACAAAAAAGTTGTTTTCTCAATGCATTCAATCCTTTGACAGTGCCAATAGTAATCATTTACACAAAAGTACACAGTGGAAACCTAATGGAAACATCTTAAATAATCTTTCCACATGATTCTGTATTTATTAGAAGTTGTACCATGGCTTTGCTCAGTAAGACAAAAATGTTGTTTTAACAGTGCATACAATGCTTTGACTTTACCAATGGTATACATTTCAATTTTACACAAAAGTACAGAGTGGATCCCTAATGGAAACACCTTAAGTTACCTTTCCACATCATTCTGATTTGATTAGAACTTGTACCATGCCTTTGCTCAGCAAGACAAAAAAGTTCTTTTCTCAGTGAATACAATGCTCTGTCTTTACCAATAGTGTACATTTCAATTTTCCACCAAAGTACTGAGTGCAAACCTAATGGAAAAATCTTAAATAATCGTTCCTCATTATTCTGAGTTGTCTATAATTTGTTTCATGCCTCTGTTCATCAAGACAATAAAGTCCTTTTCTCAGTGCATACAATGCTTTGACATTACCAATAGTATATATTTCAATTTTACACAAAAGTACAGAGTGGATCCCTAATGCAAACACCTTAAGTTACCTTTCCACATGATTCTGATTTGATTAGAACTGGTACCATGCCTTTGCTCAGCAAGACAAAAAAGTTCTTTTCTCAGTGAATACAATTCTCTGTCTTTACCAATAGTGTACATTTCAATTTTCCACCAAAGTACTGAGTGCAAACCTAATGGAAAAATCTTAAAAAATCTTTCCTCATGATTCTGAGTTGTCTATAATTTGTTTCATGCCTCTGTTCATAAAGACAAAAAATTTCTTTTCTCAGTGCATGGAATGCTTTGTCATTACTAATAGTAGATATTTTAATTTTACACAAAAGTACAGAGTGGATCCCTAATGGAAACATCTTAAATTAACTCTCCACATTATTCTGAGTTGCTTAAAAGACATTTCATGCCTCTGCTCCTCAGAACAAAAAAGTTGTTTTCTCAATGCATACAATCCTTTGACAGTGCCAATAGTAATCATTTACACAAAAGTACACAGTGGAAACCTTATGGAAACATCTTAAATAATCTTTCCACATGATTCTGTGTTGATTAGAAGTTGTACCATGGCTTTGCTCAGTAAGACAAAAAAGTTGTTTTCTCAGTGCATACAATGCTTTGACTTTACCAATGGTATACATTTTAATTTTCCACCAAAGTACAGACTGCAAACCTAATGGAAACTCCTTAAATTACCTTTCCACATGATTCTGAGTTGAGTAGAACTTGTACCATGCCATTGCTCAGCAAGACAAAAAAGTTGTTTTCTCAGTGCTTACAATGCTTTGACATTACCAATAGTATACATTTCAATTTTACACAAAAGTGCAGAGTGGATCAGTAATGGAAACACCTTAAGTTACCTTTCCACATGATTCTGAGTTGATTAGAACTTGTACCATGCCTTTGCTCAGCAAGACAAAAAAGTTGTTTTCTCAGTGCATACAATGCTTTGACATTACCAATGGTATACATTTCAATCTAACACTAAAGTACTGAGTGCAAACCTAATGGAAACATCTTAAATAATCTTTCCTCATGATTCTGAGTTGTCTATAATTTGTTTCATGCCTCTGTTCATCAAGAGAAAAAAGATCTTTTCTCAGTACATACAATGCTTTGACTTTACCAATAGTGTACATTTCAATTTTCCACCAAAGTACTGAGTGCAAACCTAATGGAAAAATCTTAAGTAATCTTTCCTCATGATTCTGATTTGTCTATAATTTGTTTCATGCATCTGTTCATCAAGACAAAAAAGTTCTTTTCTCAGTGCATACAATGCTTTGACATTACCAATAGTATATATTTCAATTTTGCACAAAAGTACAGAGTGGATCCCTAATGGAAACACCTTAAGTTACCTTTCCACATGATTCTGAGTTGATTAGAACTTGTACCATGCCTTTGCTCAGCAAGACAAAAAAGTTGTTTTTCAGTGCATACAATGCTTTCACATTACCAATAGTATACATTTCAATCTTACACCAAAGTACTGAGTGCAAACCTGATGGAAATATCTTAAATAATCTTTCCTCATGATTCTGAGTTGTCTATAATTTGTGTCATGCCTCTTTTCATCAAGACAAAAAAGTTGTTTCCTCCATGCATGGAATGCTTTGACATTACCAATAGTATATATTTCAATTTTACACAAAAGTACAGAGTGGATCCCTAATGGAAACACCTTAAGTTACCTTTCCACATTATACTGAGTTGCTTAAAAGACATTTCATGCCTCTGCTCATCAGGACAAAAAAGTTGTTTTCTCAATGCATTCAATCCTTTGACAGTGCCAATAGTAATCATTTACACAAAAGTACACAGTGGAAACCTAATGGAAACATCTTAAATAATCTTTCCACATGATTCTGTATTTATTAGAAGTTGTACCATGGCTTTGCTCAGTAAGACAAAAATGTTGTTTTAACAGTGCATACAATGCTTTGACTTTACCAATGGTATACATTTCAATTTTACACAAAAGTACAGAGTGGATCCCTAATGGAAACACCTTAAGTTACCTTTCCACATCATTCTGATTTGATTAGAACTTGTACCATGCCTTTGCTCAGCAAGACAAAAAAGTTCTTTTCTCAGTGAATACAATGCTCTGTCTTTACCAATAGTGTACATTTCAATTTTCCACCAAAGTACTGAGTGCAAACCTAATGGAAAAATCTTAAATAATCGTTCCTCATTATTCTGAGTTGTCTATAATTTGTTTCATGCCTCTGTTCATCAAGACAATAAAGTCCTTTTCTCAGTGCATACAATGCTTTGACATTACCAATAGTATATATTTCAATTTTACACAAAAGTACAGAGTGGATCCCTAATGCAAACACCTTAAGTTACCTTTCCACATGATTCTGATTTGATTAGAACTGGTACCATGCCTTTGCTCAGCAAGACAAAAAAGTTCTTTTCTCAGTGAATACAATTCTCTGTCTTTACCAATAGTGTACATTTCAATTTTCCACCAAAGTACTGAGTGCAAACCTAATGGAAAAATCTTAAAAAATCTTTCCTCATGATTCTGAGTTGTCTATAATTTGTTTCATGCCTCTGTTCATAAAGACAAAAAATTTCTTTTCTCAGTGCATGGAATGCTTTGTCATTACTAATAGTAGATATTTTAATTTTACACAAAAGTACAGAGTGGATCCCTAATGGAAACATCTTAAATTAACTCTCCACATTATTCTGAGTTGCTTAAAAGACATTTCATGCCTCTGCTCCTCAGAACAAAAAAGTTGTTTTCTCAATGCATACAATCCTTTGACAGTGCCAATAGTAATCATTTACACAAAAGTACACAGTGGAAACCTTATGGAAACATCTTAAATAATCTTTCCACATGATTCTGTGTTGATTAGAAGTTGTACCATGGCTTTGCTCAGTAAGACAAAAAAGTTGTTTTCTCAGTGCATACAATGCTTTGACTTTACCAATGGTATACATTTTAATTTTCCACCAAAGTACAGACTGCAAACCTAATGGAAACACCTTAAATTACCTTTCCACATGATTCTGAGTTGAGTAGAACTTGTACCATGCCATTGCTCAGCAAGACAAAAAAGTTGTTTTCTCAGTGCTTACAATGCTTTGACATTACCAATAGTATACATTTCAATTTTACACAAAAGTGCAGAGTGGATCAGTAATGGAAACACCTTAAGTTACCTTTCCACATGATTCTGAGTTGATTAGAACTTGTACCATGCCTTTGCTCAGCAAGACAAAAAAGTTGTTTTCTCAGTGCATACAATGCTTTGACATTACCAATGGTATACATTTCAATCTAACACTAAAGTACTGAGTGCAAACCTAATGGAAACATCTTAAATAATCTTTCCTCATGATTCTGAGTTGTCTATAATTTGTTTCATGCCTCTGTTCATCAAGAGAAAAAAGATCTTTTCTCAGTACATACAATGCTTTGACTTTACAAATAGTGTACATTTCAATTTTCCACCAAAGTGCTGAGTGCAAACCTGATGGAAACACCTTAAATTACCTTTCCACATGATTCTGAGTTGATTAGAACTTGTACTATGCCTTTGCTCAGCAAGACAAAAAAGTTGTTTTCTCAGTGCATACAATGCTTTGACATTACCAATGGCATACATTTCAATCTTACACGAAAGTACTGAGTGCAAACCTTATGGAAACATCTTAAATAATCTTTCCTCATGATTCTGAGTTGTCTATAATTTGTTTCATGCCTCTGTTCATCAAGACAAAAAGGTTATTTCCTCAGTGCATGGAATGCTTTGACATTACCAATAGTATACATTTTAATTTTACACAAAAGTACAGACTGGATCCCTAAAGGAAACATCTTAAATTAACTTTCCACATTATTCTGAGTTGAATAAAATACATTTCATGCCTCGGCTCATCAGGACAAAAAAGTTGTTTTCTCAATGCATACAATCCTTTGACAGTGCCAATAGTAATCATTTACACAAAAGTACTCAGTGGAAACCTAATGGAAACATCTTAAATAATCTTTCCACATGATTCTGTTTTTATTAGAAGTTGTACCATGGCTTTGCTCAGTAAGACAAAAAAGATGTTTTCTCAGTGCATACAATGCTTTGACTTTACCAATGGTATACATTTTAATTTTCCACCAAAGTACAGACTGCAAACCTGATGGAAACACCTTAAATTACCTTTCCACATGATTCTGAGTTGAGTAGAACTTGTACCATGCCATTGCTCAGCAAGACAAAAAAGTTGTTTTCTCACTGCATACAATGCTTTGACATTACCAATAGTATACATTTCAATTTTACACAAAAGTACAGAGTGGATCCCTAATGGAAACACTTTAAGTTACCTTTCCACATTATTCAGAGTTGATTACAACTGGTACCATGCCTTTGCTGAGCAAGACAAAAAAGTTCTTTTCTCTGTGAATATAATGCATGTCTTTACCAATAGTGTACATTTCAATTTTCCACCAAAGTGCTGAGTGCAAAACTAATGGAAAAATGTTAAGTAATCTTTCCTCATGATTCTGATTTGTCTATAATTTGTTTCATGCCTCTGTTCATCAAGAGAAAAAAGTTCTTTTCTCAGAGCATACAATGCATTGTCTTTACAAATAGTGTACATTTCAATTTTCCACCAAAGTGCTGAGTGCAAACCTGATGGAAACAGCTTAAATTACCTTTCCACATGATTCTGGGTTGATTAGAACTTGTACCATGCCTTTGCTCAGCAAGACATAAAAGTTGTTTTCTCAGAGCATATAATGCTTTGACATTCCCAATAGTATAAATTTCAATTTTACACAAAAGTACAGAGCGGATCCCTAATGGAAACAACTTAAGTTACCTTTCCACATGATTCTGAGTTGATTAGAACTGGTACCATGCCATGCAAGACAAAAAAGTTGTTTTCTCAGTGCATACAATGCTTTGACATTACCAATAGTATACATTTCAATTTTACACAAAAGTACAGAGTGGATCCCAAATGCAAACTTCTTAAATTAACTTTCCACATTATTCTGAGTTGCTTAAAAGACATTTCATACCTCTGCTCATCAGGACAAAAAAGTTGTTTTCTCAATGCATACAATCCTTTCACAGTGCCTATAGTAATCATTTACACAAAAGTACACAGTGGAAACCTAATGGAAACATCTTAAATAATCTTTCCACATGATTCTGTGCTTATTAGAAGTTGTACCATGCCTTTGCTCAGCAAGACAAAAAAGTTCTTTTCTCAGTGAATACAATGCTCTGTCTTTTCCAATAGTGTACATTTCAATTTTCCACCAAAGTACTGAGTGCAAACCTAATGGAAAAATCTTAAAAAATCTTTCCACATGATTCTGTGCTTATTAGAAGTTGTACCATGCCTTTGCTCAGCAAGACAAAAAAGTTCTTTTCTCAGTGAATACAATGCTCTGTCTTTACCAATAGTGTACATTTCAATTTTCCACCAAAGTACTGAGTGCAAACCTAATGGAAAAATCTTAAATAATCTTTCCTCATGATTCTGAGTTGTCTATAAATTGTTTCATGCCTCTGTTCATCAAGACAAAAAAGTTCTTTTCTCAGTGCATACAATGCTTTGACATTACCAATAGTATAAATTTCAATCTTTCACCAAAGTACTGAGTGCAAACCTAATGGAAACATCTTAAATAATCTTTCCTCATGATTCCGAGTTGTCTATAATTTGTTTCATGCCTCTGTTCATGAAGACAAAAAAGTTGTTTCCTCAGTGCATGGAATGCTTTGACATTACCAATAGTATATAATTTAATTTTACACAAAAGTACAGAGTGGATCCCTAATGGAAACATCTTAAATTAATTTTCCACATTATTCTGAGTTGCTTAAAAGACATTTCATGCCTCTGCTCATCAGGACAAAAAAGTTGTTTTCTCAATGCATACAATCCTTTAACAGTGCCAATAGTAATCATTTACACAAAAGTACAGAGTGGATCCCTAATGGAAACACCTTAAGTTACCTTTCCACATGATTCTGAGTTGATTAGAACTGGTACCATGCCTTTGCTCAGCAAGACAAAAAAGTTGTTTTCTCAGTGCATACATTGCTTTGACATTACCAATAGTATACATTTCAATCTTACACCAAAGTACTGTGTGCAAACCTAATGGAAACATCTTAAATAATCTTTCCTCATGATTCGGAGTTGTCTATAATTTGTTTCATGCCTCTGTTCATCAAGAGAAAAAAGTTCTTTTCTCAGTGCATACAATGCTTTGTCTTTACAAATAGTGTACATTTCAATTTTCCACCAAAGTGCTGAGTGCAAACCTGATGGAAACACCTTAAATTACCTTTCCACAAGATTCTGAGTTGATTAGAACTTGTACTATGCCTTTGCTCAGCAAGACAAAAAAGTTGTTTTCTCAGTGCATACAATGCTTTGACATTATCAATAGTATATATTTCAATTTTACACAAAAGTACAGTGTGGATCCCTAATGGAAACACCTTAAGTTACCTTTCCACATTATACTGAGTTGCTTCAAAGACATTTCATGCCTCTGCTCATCAGGACAAAAAAGTTGTTTTCTCAATGCATTCAATCCTTTGACAGTGCCAATAGTAATCATTTACACAAAAGTACACAGTGGAAACCTAATGGAAACATCTTAAATAATCTTTCCACATGATTCTGTATTTATTAGAAGTTGTACCATGGTTTTGCTCAGTAAGACAAAAATGTTGTTTTAACAGTGCATACAAAGCTTTGACTTTACCAATGGTATACATTTTAATTTTCTACCGAAGTACAGACTGCAAACCTGTTGGAAACACCTTAAATTACCTTTCCACATGATTCTGAGTTGAGTAGAACTTGTACCATGCCATTGCTCAGCATGACAAAAAAGTTGTTTTCTCAGTGCATACACTGCTTTGACATTACCAAAAGTATATATTTCAATTTTACACAAAAGTACAGAGTGGATCCCTAATGCAAATACCTTAAGTTACCTTTCCACATGATTCTGATTTGACTAGAACTGGTACCATGCCTTTGCTCAGCAAGACAAAAAAGTTCTTTTCTCAGTGAATACAATTCTCTGTCTTTACCAATAGTGTACATTTCAATTTTCCACCAAAGTACTGAGTGCAAACCTAATGGAAAAATCTTAAATAATCTTTCCTCATGATTCTGAGTTGTCCATAATTTGTTTCATGCCTCTGTTCATAGAGACAAAAAATTTCTTTTCTCAGTGCATACAGTGCTTTGACATTACCAATAATATATAATACAATTTTACACAAAAGTACAGAGTGGATCCCTAATGGAAACACCTTAAGTTACCTTTCCACATGATTCTGAGTTGATTAGAACTTGTACCATGCCTTTGCTCAGCAAGACAAAAAAGTTGTTTTCTCAGTGTATACAATGCTTTGACATTACCAATAGTATACATTTCAAACTTACACCAAAGTACTGAGTGCAAACCTAATGGAAACATCTTAAATAATCTTTCCTCATGATTCTGAGTTGTCTATAATTTGTTTCATGCCTCTGTTCATCAAGACAAAAAAGTTGTTTCCTCAGTGCATGGAATGCTCTGTCATTACTAATAGTAGATATTTTAATTTTACACAAAAGTACAGAGTGGATCCCTAATGGAAACATCTTAAATTAACTTTCCACATTATTCTGAGTTGCTTAAAAGACATTTCATGCCTCTGCTCCTCAGAACAAAAAAGTTGTTTTCTCAATGCATACAATCCTTTGACAGTGCCAATAGTAATCATTTACACAAAAGCACACAGTGGAAACCTTATGGAAACATCTTAAATAATCTTTCCACATGATTCTGTGTTGATTAGAAGTTGTACCATGGCTTTGCTCAGTAAGACAAAAAAGTTGTTTTCTCAGTGCATACAATGCTTTGACTTTACCAATGGTATACATTTTAATTTTCCACCAAAGTACAGACTGCAAACCTAATGGAAACACCTTAAATAATCTTTCCACATGATTCTGAGTTGTCTATAATTTGTTTCATGCCTCTGTTCATCAAGACAAAAAAGTTCTTTTCTCAGTGTATACAATGCTTTGACATTACCAATAGTATATATTTCAATTTTACACAAAAGTACAGAGTGGATCCCTAATGTAAACACCTTAAGTTACCTTTCCACATGATTCTGAGTTGATTAGAACTTGTACCATGCCTTTGCTCAGCAAGACATAAAAGTTGTTTTCTCAGAGCATATAAAGCTTTGACATTACCAATAGTATACATTTCAATCTTACACCAAAGTACTGAGTGCAAACCTAATGGAAACATCTTAAATAATCTATCCTCCTGATTCTGAGTTGTCTATAATTTGTTTCATGCCTCTGTTCATCCAGAGAAAAAAGTTCTTTTCTCAGTGCATACAATGCTTTGACTTTACAAATAGTGTACATTTCAATTTTCCACCAAAGTGCTGAGTGCAAACCTGATGGAAACACCTTAAATTACCTTTCCACATGATTCTGAGTTGATTAGAACTTGTACTATGCCTTTGCTCAGCAAGTCCAAAAAGTTGTTTTCATAGTGCATACAATGCTTTGACATTACCAATAGTATACAATTCAATCTTACACCAAAGTACTGAGTGCAAACCTAATGGAAACAGCTTAAATAATCTTTCCTCATGATTCTGAGTTGTCTATAATTTGTTTCATGCCTCTGTTCATCAAGACAAAAAAGTTGTTTCCTCAGTGCATGGAATGCTTTGACATTACCAATAGTATACATTTTAATTTTACACAAAAGTACAGAGTGGATCCCTAATGGAAACATCTTACATTAACTTTCCACATTATTCTGAGTTGCTTAAAAGACATTTCATGCCTCTGCTCATCAGGACAAAAACGTTGTTTTCTCAATGCATTCAATCCTTTGACAGTGCCAATAGTAATCATTTACACAAAAGTACACAGTGGAAACCTAATGGAAACATCTTAAATAATCTTTCCACATGATTCTGTATTTATTAGAAGTTGTACCATAGCTTTGCTCAGTAAGACAAAAATGTTGTTTTAACAGTGCATACAATGCTTTGACTTTACCAATGGTATACATTTTAATTTTCCACAAAAGTACAGACTGCAAACCTGATGGAAACACCTTAAATTACCTTTCCACATGATTCTGAGTTGAGTAGAACTTGTACCATGCCATTGCTCAGCATGACAAAAAAGTTGTTTTCTCAGTGCCTACACTGCTTTGACATTACCAATAGTATACATTTCAATTTTACACAAAAGTACAGAGTGGATCCCTAATGGAAACACCTTAAGTTACCTTTCCACATCATTCTGATTTGATTAGAACTTGTGCCATGCCTTTGCTCAGCAAGACAAAAATGTTCTTTTCTCAGTGAATACAATGCGTGTCTTTACCAATAGTGTACATTTCAATTTTCCACCAAAGTACTGAGTGCAAACCTAATGGAAAAATCTTAAATAATCGTTCTTCATTATTCTGAGTTTTTTATAATTTGTTTCATGCCTCTGTTCATCAAGACAAAAAAGTTCTTTTCTCAGTGTATACAATGCTTTGACATTACCAATAGTATATATTTCAATTTTACACAAAAGTACAGAGTGGATCCCTAATGGAAACACCTTAAGTTACCTTTCCACATGATTCTGAGTTGATAAGAACTTGTACCATGCCTTTGCTCAGCAAGACATAAAAGTTGTTTTCTCAGAGCATATAATGCTTTGACATTACCAATAGTATACATTTCAATCTTACACCAAAGTACTGAGTGCAAACCTAATGGAAACATCTTAAATAATCTATCCTCATGATTCTGAGTTGTCTATAATTTGTTTCATGCCTCTGTTCATCCAGAAAAAAAGTTCTTTTCTCAGTGCATACAATGCTTTGACTTTACAAATAGTGTACATTTCAATTTTCCACCAAAGTGCTGAGTGCAAACCTGATGGAAACACCTTAAATTACCTTTCCACATGATTCTGAGTTGATTAGAACTTGTACTATGCCTTTGCTCAGCAAGTCAAAAAAGTTGTTTTCATAGTGCATACAATGCTTTGACATTACCAATAGTATACAATTCAATCTTACACCAAAGTACTGAGTGCAAACCTAATGGAAACAGCTTAAATAATCTTTCCTCATGATTCTGAGTTGTCTATAATTTGTTTCATGCCTCTGTTCATCAAGACAAAAAAGTTGTTTCCTCAGTGCATGGAATGCTTTGACATTACCAATAGTATACATTTTAATTTTACACAAAAGTACAGAGTGGATCCCTAATGGAAACATCTTACATTAACTTTCCACATTATTCTGAGTTGCTTAAAAGACATTTCATGCCTCTGCTCATCAGGACAAAAACGTTGTTTTCTCAATGCATTCAATCCTTTGACAGTGCCAATAGTAATCATTTACACAAAAGTACACAGTGGAAACCTAATGGAAACATCTTAAATAATCTTTCCACATGATTCTGTATTTATTAGAAGTTGTACCATGGCTTTGCTCAGTAAGACAAAAATGTTGTTTTAACAGTGCATACAATGCTTTGACTTTACCAATGGTATACATTTTAATTTTCCACAAAAGTACAGACTGCAAACCTGATGGAAACACCTTAAATTACCTTTCCACATGATTCTGAGTTGAGTAGAACTTGTACCATGCCATTGCTCAGCATGACAAAAAAGTTGTTTTCTCAGTGCCTACACTGCTTTGACATTACCAATAGTATACATTTCAATTTTACACAAAAGTACAGAGTGGATCCCTAATGGAAACACCTTAAGTTACCTTTCCACATCATTCTGATTTGATTAGAACTTGTGCCATGCCTTTGCTCAGCAAGACAAAAATGTTCTTTTCTCAGTGAATACAATGCGTGTCTTTACCAATAGTGTACATTTCAATTTTCCACCAAAGTACTGAGTGCAAACCTAATGGAAAAATCTTAAATAATCGTTCTTCATTATTCTGAGTTTTTTATAATTTGTTTCATGCCTCTGTTCATCAAGACAAAAAAGTTCTTTTCTCAGTGTATACAATGCTTTGACATTACCAATAGTATATATTTCAATTTTACACAAAAGTACAGAGTGGATCCCTAATGGAAACACCTTAAGTTACCTTTCCACATGATTCTGAGTTGATAAGAACTTGTACCATGCCTTTGCTCAGCAAGACATAAAAGTTGTTTTCTCAGAGCATATAATGCTTTGACATTACCAATAGTATACATTTCAATCTTACACCAAAGTACTGAGTGCAAACCTAATGGAAACATCTTAAATAATCTATCCTCATGATTCTGAGTTGTCTATAATTTGTTTCATGCCTCTGTTCATCCAGAAAAAAAGTTCTTTTCTCAGTGCATACAATGCTTTGACTTTACAAATAGTGTACATTTCAATTTTCCACCAAAGTGCTGAGTGCAAACCTGATGGAAACACCTTAAATTACCTTTCCACATGATTCTGAGTTGATTAGAACTTGTACTATGCCTTTGCTCAGCAAGTCAAAAAAGTTGTTTTCATAGTGCATACAATGCTTTGACATTACCAATAGTATACAATTCAATCTTACACCAAAGTACTGAGTGCAAACCTAATGGAAACAGCTTAAATAATCTTTCCTCATGATTCTGAGTTGTCTATAATTTGTTTCATGCCTCTGTTCATCAAGACAAAAAAGTTGTTTCCTCAGTGCATGGAATGCTTTGACATTACCAATAGTATACATTTTAATTTTACACAAAAGTACAGAGTGGATCCCTAATGGAAACATCTTACATTAACTTTCCACATTATTCTGAGTTGCTTAAAAGACATTTCATGCCTCTGCTCATCAGGACAAAAAAGTTGTTTTCTCAATGCATTCAATCCTTTGACAGTGCCAATAGTAATCATTTACACAAAAGTACACAGTGGAAACCTAATGGAAACATCTTAAATAATCTTTCCACATGATTCTGTATTTATTAGAAGTTGTACCATGGCTTTGCTCAGTAAGACAAAAATGTTGTTTTAACAGTGCATACAATGCTTTGACTTTACCAATGGTATACATTTTAATTTTCCACAAAAGTACAGACTGCAAACCTGATGGAAACACCTTAAATTACCTTTCCACATGATTCTGAGTTGAGTAGAACTTGTACCATGCCATTGCTCAGCATGACAAAAAAGTTGTTTTCTCAGTGCCTACACTGCTTTGACATTACCAATAGTATACATTTCAATTTTACACAAAAGTACAGAGTGGATCCCTAATGGAAACACGTTAAGTTACCTTTCCACATCATTCTGATTTGATTAGAACTTGTGCCATGCCTTTGCTCAGCAAGACAAAAAAGTTCTTTTCTCACTGAATACAATGCTCTGTCTTTACCAATAGTGTACATTTCAATTTTCCACCAAAGTACTGAGTGCAAACCTAATGGAAAAATCTTAAATAATCGTTCCTCATTATTCTGAGTTGTCTATAATTTGTTTCATGCCTCTGTTCATCAAGACAATAAACTTCTTTTCTCAGTGCATACAATGCTTTGACATTACCAATAGTATATATTTCAATTTTACACAAAAGTACAGAGTGGATCCCTAATGGAAACACCTTAAGTTACCTTTCCACATGATTCTGAGTTGATTACAACTTGTACCATGCCTTTGCTCAGCAAGATAAAAAAGTTGTTTTCTCAGTGCATAGAATGCTTTGACATTACCAATAGTATACAATTCAATCTTACACCAAAGTACTGAGTGCAAACCTAATGGAAACATCTTAAATAATCTTTCCACATGATTCTGTGTTGATTAGAAGTTGTACCATGGCTTTGCTCAGTTAGACAAAAAAGTTGTTTTCTCAGTGCATACAATGCTTTGACATTACCAATGGTATACATTTCAATCTTACACCAAAGTACTGAGTGCAAACCTAATGGAAACATCTTAAATGATCTTTCCTCATGATTCTGAGTTATCTATAATTTGTTTCATGCCTCTGTTCATCAAGAGAAAAAAGATCTTTTCTCAGTACATACAATGCTTTGACTTTACAAATAGTGTACATTTCAATTTTCCACCAAAGTGCTGAGTGCAAACCTGATGGAAACACCTTAAATTACCTTTCCACATGATTCTGAGTTGATTAGAACTTGTACTATGCCTTTGCTCAGCAAGACAAAAAAGTTGTTTTCTCAGTGCATACAATGCTTTGACATTACCAATGGCATACATTTCAATCTTACACCAAAGTACTGAGTGCAAACCTAATGGAAACATCTTAAATAATCTTTCCTCATGATTCTGAGTTGTCTATAATTTGTTTCATGCCTCTGTTCATCAAGACAAAAAGGTTATTTCCTCAGTGCATGGAATGCTTTGACATTACCAATAGTATACATTTTAATTTTACACAAAAGTAAAGAGTGGATCCCTAAAGGAAACATCTTAAATTAACTTTCCACATTATTCTGAGTTGCATAAAATACATTTCAAGCCTCGGCTCATCAGGACAAAAAAGTTGTTTTCTCAATGCATACAATCCTTTGACAGTGCCAATAGTAATCATTTACACAAAAGTACACAGTGGAAACCTAATGGAAACATCTTAAATAATCTTTACACATGATTCTGTGTTTATTTGAAGTTGTACAATGGCTTTGCTCAGTAAGACAAAAAAGATGTTTTCTCAGTGCATACAATGCTTTGACTTTACCAATGGTATACATTTTAATTTTCTACCAAAGTAGAGACTGCAAACTTGATGGAAACACCTTAAATTACCTTTCCACATGATTCTGAGTTGATTAGAACTTGTACCATGCCATGCAAGACAAAAAAGTTGTTTTCTCAGTGCATACAATGCTTTGACATTACCAATAGTATACATTTCAATCTTACAGCAAAGTACTGAGTGCAAACGTAATGGAAACATCTTAAATAATCTTTCCTCATGATTCTGAGTTGTCTATAATTTGTTTCATGCCTCTGTTCATCAAGACAAAAAAGTTCTTTTCTCAGTGTATACAATGCTTTGACATTACCAATAGTATATATTTCAATTTTACACAAAAGTACAGAGTGGATCCCTAATGGAAACACCTTAAGTTACCTTTCCACATGATTCTGAGTTGATTACAACTTGTACCATGCCTTTGCTCAGCAAGACATAAAAGTTGTTTTCTCAGAGCATATAATGCTTTGACATTACCAATAGTATACATTTCAATCTTACACCAAAGTACTGAGTGCAAACCTAATGGAAACATCTTAAATAATCTATCCTCATGATTCTGAGTTGTCTATAATTTGTTTCATGCCTCTGTTCATCCAGAGAAAAAAGTTCTTTTCTCAGTGCATACAATGCTTTGACTTTACAAATAGTGTACATTTCAATTTTCCACCAAACTGCTGAGTGCAAACCTGATGGAAACACCTTAAATTACCTTTCCACATGATTCTGAGTTGAGTAGAACTTGTACCATGCCATTGCTCAGCAAGACAAAAAAGTTGTTTTCTCACTGCATACAATGCTTTGACATTACCAATAGTATACATTTCAATTTTACACAAAAGTACAGAGTGGATCCCTAATGGAAACACCTTAAGTTACCTTTCCACATTATTCAGAGTTGATTACAACTGGTACCATGCCTTTGCTGAGCAAGACAAAAAAGTTCTTTTCTCTGTGAATATAATCCATGTCTTTACCAATAGTGTACATTTCAATTTTCCACCAAAGTGCTGAGTGCAAAACTAATGGAAAAATGTTAAGTAATCTTTCCTCATGATTCTGATTTGTCTATAATTTGTTTCATGCCTCTGTTCATCAAGAGAAAAAAGTTCTTTTCTCAGAGCATACAATGCATTGTCTTTACAAATAGTGTACATTTCAATTTTCCACCAAAGTGCTGAGTGCAAACCTGATGGAAACAGCTTAAATTACCTTTCCACATGATTCTGAGTTGATTAGAACTTGTACCATGCCTTTGCTCAGCAAGACATAAAAGTTGCTTTCTCAGAGCATATAATGCTTTGACATTCCCAATAGTATAAATTTCAATTTTACACAAAAGTACAGAGTGGATCCCTAATGGAAACAACTTAAGTTACCTTTCCACATGATTCTGAGTTGATTAGAACTTGTACCATGCCATGCAAGACAAAAAAGTTGTTTTCTCAGTGCATACAATGCTTTGACATTACCAATAGTATACAATTCAATTTTACACAAAAGTACAGAGTGGATCCCAAATGGAAACTTCTTAAATTAACTTTCCACATTATTCTGAGTTGCTTAAAAGACATTTCATACTTCTGCTCATCAGGACAAAAAAGTTGTTTTCTCAATGCATACAATCCTTTGACAGTGCCTATAGTAATCATTTACACAAAAGTACACAGTGGAAACCTAATGGAAACATCTTAAATAATCTTTCCACATGATTCTGTGTTTAGTAGAAGTTGTACCATGCCTTTGTCAGCAAGACAAAAAAGTTCTTTTCTCAGTGAATACAATGCTCTGTCTTTACCAATAGTGTACATTTCAATTTTCCACCAAAGTACTGAGTGCAAACCTAATGGAAAAATCTTAAATAATCTTTCCTCATGATTCTGAGTTGTCTATAAATTGTTTCATGCCACTGTTCATCAAGACAAAAAAGTTCTTTTCTCAGTGCATACAATGCTTTGACATTACCAATAGTATACATTTCAATCTTACACCAAAGTACTGAGTGCAAACCTAATGGAAACATCTTAAATAATCTTTCCTCATGATTCCGAGTTGTCTATAATTTGTTTCATGCCGCTGTTCATCAAGACAAAAAAGTTGTTTCCTCAGTGCATGGAATGCTTTGACATTACCAATAGTATATAATTTAATTTTACACAAAAGTACAGAGTGGATCCCTAATGGAAACATCTTAAATTAATTTTCGACATTATTCTGAGATGCCTAAAAGACATTTCATGCCTCTGCTCATCAGGACAAAAAAGTTGTTTTCTCAATGCATACAATCCTTTAAAAGTGCCAATAGTAATCATTTACAGAAAAGTACAGAGTGGATCCCTAATGGAAACACCTTAAGTTACCTTTCCACATGATTCTGAGTTGATTAGAACTTGTACCATTCCTTTGCTCAGCAAGACAAAAAAGTTGTTTTCTCAGTGCATACATTGATTTGACATTACCAATAGTATACATTTCAATCTTACACCAAAGTACTGAGTGCAAACATAATGGAAAGATGTTAAATTATCTTTCCTCATGATTCTGAGTTGTCTATAATTGGTTTCATGCCTCTGTTCATCAAGACAAAAAAGTTCTTTTCTCAGTGCATGCAATGCTTTGACATTACCAATAGTATATATTTCAATTTTACACAAAAGTACAGAGTAGATCCCTAATGGAAACACCTTAAGTTACCTTTCCACATGATTCTGAGTTGATTAGAACTTGTACCATGCCTTTGCTCAGCAAGACAAATAAGTTGTTTTCTCAGTGCATACAATGCTTTGACATTACCAATAGTATACATTTCAATCTTACACCAAAGTACTGAGTGCAAACCTAATGGAAAGATGTTAAATAATCTTTCCTCATGATTCTGAGTTGTCTATAATTTGTTTCATGCCTCTGTTCATCAAGAGAAAAAAGTTCTTTTCTCAGTGCATACAATGCTTTGACTTTACGAATACTGTACATTTCAATTTTCCACCAAAGTGCTGAGTGCAAACCTGATGGAAACACCTTAAATTACCTTTCCACATGATTCTGAGTTGATTAGAACTTGTACTATGCCTTTGCTCAGCAAGACAAAAAAGTTGTTTTGTCAGTGCATACAATGCTTTGACATTACCAATAGTATACATTTCAATCTTTCACCAAAGTACTGAGTGCAAACCTAATGGAAACATCTTAAATAATCTTTCCTCATGATTCCGAGTTGTCTATAATTTGTTTCATGCCTCTGTTCATCAAGACAAAAAAGTTGTTTCCTCAGTGCATGGAATGCTTTGACATTACCAATAGTATATCACTTAATTTTGCGCAAAAGTACAGAGTGGATCCCTAATGGAAACATCTTAAATTAATTTTCCACATTATTCTGAGTTGCTTAAAAGACATTTCATGCCTCTGCTCATCAGGACAAAAAAGTTGTTTTCTCAATGCATACAATCCTTTAACAGTGCCAATAGTAATCATTTACACAAAAGTACAGAGTGGATCCCTAATGGAAACACCTTAAGTTACCTTTCCACATGATTCTGAGTTGATTAGAACTGGTACCATGCCTTTGCTCAGCAAGACAAAAAAGTTGTTTTCTCAGTGCATACATTGCTTTGACATTACCAATAGTATACATTTCAATCTTACACCAAAGTACTGTGTGCAAACCTAATGGAAACATCTTAAATAATCTTTCCTCATGATTCTGAGTTGTCTATAATTTGTTTCATGCCTCTGTTCATCAAGAGAAAAAAGTTCTTTTCTCAGTGCATACAATGCTTTGTCTTTACAAATAGTGTACATTTCAATTTTCCACCAAAGTGCTGAGTGCAAACCTGATGGAAACACCTTAAATTACCTTTCCACAAGATTCTGAGTTGATTAGAACTTGTACTATGCCTTTGCTCAGCAAGACAAAAAAGTTGTTTTCTCAGTGCATACAATGCTTTGACATTACCAATGGTATACATTTCAATCTTACACCAAAGTACTGAGTGCAAATCTAATGGAAACATCTTAAATGATCTTTCCTCATGATTCTGAGTTGTCTATAATTTGTTTCATGCCTCTGTTCATCAAGAGAAAAAAGATCTTTTCTCAGTACATACAATGCTTTGACTTTACAAATAGTGTACATTTCAATTTTCCACCAAAGTGCTGAGTGCAAACCTGATGGAAACACCTTAAATTACCTTTCCACATGATTCTGAGTTGATTAGAACTTGTACTATGCCTTTGCTCAGCAAGACAAAAAAGTTGTTTTCTCAGTGCATACAATGCTTTGACATTACCAATGGCATACATTTCAATCTTACACCAAAGTACTGAGTGCAAACCTAATGGAAACATCTTAAATAATCTTTCCTCATGATTCTGAGTTGTCTATAATTTGTTTCATGCCTCTGTTCATCAAGACAAAAAGGTTATTTCCTCAGTGCATGGAATGCTTTGACATTACCAATAGTATACATTTTAATTTTACACAAAAGTACAGAGTGGATCCCTAAAGGAAACATCTTAAATTAACTTTCCACATTATTCTGAGTTGCATAAAATACATTTCAAGCCTCGGCTCATCAGGACAAAAAAGTTGTTTTCTCAATGCATACAATCCTTTGACAGTGCCAATAGTAATCATTTACACAAAAGTACTCAGTGGAAACCTAATGGAAACATCTTAAATAATCTTTCCACATGATTCTGTTTTTATTAGAAGTTGTACCATGGCTTTGCTCAGTAAGACAAAAAAGATGTTTTCTCAGTGCATACAATGCTTTGACTTTACCAATGGTATACATTTTAATTTTCCACCAAAGTACAGACTGCAAACCTGATGGAAACACCTTAAATTACCTTTCCACATGATTCTGAGTTGAGTAGAACTTGTACCATGCCATTGCTCAGCAAGACAAAAAAGTTGTTTTCTCAGTGCATACAATGCTTTGACATTACCAATATTATACATTTCAGTTTTACACAAAAGCACAGAGTGGATCCCTAATGGAAACACCTTAAGTTACCTTTCCACATGATTCTGAGTTGATTACAACTGGTACCATGCCTTTGCTCAGCAAGAGAAAAAAGTTCCTTTCTCAGTGAATAAAATACTCTGTCTTTACCAATAGTGTACATTTCAATTTTACACAAAAGTACAGACTGGATCCCTAATGGAAACACCTTAAGTTACCTTTCCACATTATTCTGAGTTGATTAGAACTTGTACCATGCCTTTGCTCAGCAAAACAAAAAAGTTGTTTTCTCAGTGCATACAATGCTTTCACATTACCAATAGTATACATTTCAATCTTACACCAAAGTACTGAGTGCAAACCTAATGGAAACATCTTAAATAATCTTTCCTCATGATTCTGAGTTGTCTATAATTTGTTTCAAGCCTCTGTTCATAAAGACAAAAAATTTCTTTTCTCAGTGCATACAGTGCTTTGACATTACCAATAGTATATCTTTCAATTTTACACAAATGTGCAGAGTGGATCCCTAATGGAAACACCTTAAGTTACCTTTCCACATGATTCTGAGTTGATTAGAACTTGTACCATCCCTTTGCTCAGCAAGACAACAAAGTTGTTTTCTCAGTGCATACAATGCTTTGACATTACCAATAGTATACATTTCAATCTTACACCAAAGTACTGAGTGCAAACCTAATGGAAACATCTTAAATAATCTTTCCTCATGATTCTGAGTTGTCTATAATTTGTTTCATGCCTCTGTTCATCAAGACATAAAAGTTGTTTCCTCAGTGCATGGAATGCTTTGTCATTACTAATAGTAGATATTTTAATTTTACACAAAAGTACAGAGTGGATCCCTAATGGAAACATCTTAAATTAACTCTCCACATTATCCTGAGTTGCTTAAAAGACATTTCATGCCTCTGCTCCTCAGAACAAAAAAGTTGTTTTCTCAATGCATACAATCCTTTGACAGTGCCAATAGTATACATTTCAAGTTTACAACAAAGTACTGAGTGCAAACCTAATGGAAACATCTTAAATAATCTTTCCTCATGATTCTGAGTTGTCTATAATTTGTGTCATGCCTCTGTTCATCAAGACAAAAAAGTTGTTTCCTCAGTGAACGGAATGCTTTGACATTACCAATAGTATATATTTTACTTTTACACAAAAGTACAGAGTGGATCCCTAATGGAAACATCTTAAATTAACTTTCCACATTATTCTGAGTTGCTAAAAAGACATTTCATGCCTCTGCTCATCAGGACAAAAAAGTTGTTTTCTCAATGCATACAATCCTTTGACAGTGCCAATAGTAATCATTTACACCAAAGTACACAGTGGAAACCGAATAGAAACATCTTAACTAATCTTTCCACATGATTCTGTGTTCATTAGAAGTTGTACCATGGCTTTGCTCAGCAAGACAACAAAGTTGTTTTCTCAGTGCATACAATGCTTTGCATTACCAATAGTATACATTTCAATCTTACAGCAAAGTACTGAGTGCAAACCTAATGGAAACATCTTAAATAATCTATCCTCATGATTCTGAGTTGTCTATAATTTGTTTCATGCCTCTGTTCATCCAGAGAAAAAAGTTCTTTTCTCAGTGCATACAATGCTTTGACTTTACAAATAGTGTACATTTCAATTTTCCACCAAAGTGCTGAGTGCAAACCTGATGGAAACACCTTAAATAACCTTTCCACATGATTCTGAGTTGATTAGAACTTGTACTATGCCTTTGCTCAGCAAGACAAAATAGTTGTTTTCTCAGTGCATACAATGCTTTGACATTACCAATAGTATACATTTCAATCTTTCACCAAAGTACTGAGTGCAAACCTAATGGAAACATCTTAAATAATCTTTCCTCATGATTCCGAGTTGTCTATAATTTGTTTCATGCCTCTGTTCATCAAGACAAAAAAGTTGTTTCCTCAGTGCATGGAATGCTTTGACATTACCAATAGTATATCACTTAATTTTGCGCAAAAGTACAGAGTGGATCCCTAATGGAAACATCTTAAATTAATTTTCCACATTATTCTGAGTTGCTTAAAAGTCATTTCATGCCTCTGCTCATCAGGACAAAAAAGTTGTTTTCTCAATGCATACAATCCTTTAACAGTGCCAATAGTATTCATTTACACAAAAGTACAGAGTGGATCCCTAATGGAAACACCTTAAGTTACCTTTCCACATGATTCTGAGTTGATTAGAACTGGTACCATGCCTTTGCTCAGCAAGACAAAAAAGTTGTTTTCTCAGTGCATACATTGCTTTGACATTACCAATAGTATACATTTCAATCTTACACCAAAGTACTGTGTGCAAACCTAATGGAAACATCTTAAATAATCTTTCCTCATGATTCTGAGTTGTCTATAATTTGTTTCATGCCTCTGTTCATCAAGAGAAAAAAGTTCTTTTCTCAGTGCATACAATGCTTTGTCTTTACAAATAGTGTACATTTCAATTTTCCACCAAAGTGCTGAGTGCAAACCTGATGGAAACACCTTAAATTACCTTTCCACAAGATTCTGAGTTGATTAGAACTTGTACTATGCCTTTGCTCAGCAAGACAAAAAAGTTGTTTTCTCAGTGCATACAATGCTTTGACATTACCAATGGTATACATTTCAATCTTACACCAAAGTACTGAGTGCAAATCTAATGGAAACATCTTAAATGATCTTTCCTCATGATTCTGAGTTGTCTATAATTTGTTTCATGCCTCTGTTCATCAAGAGAAAAAAGATCTTTTCTCAGTACATACAATGCTTTGACTTTACAAATAGTGTACATTTCAATTTTCCACCAAAGTGCTGAGTGCAAACCTGATGGAAACACCTTAAATTACCTTTCCACATGATTCTGAGTTGATTAGAACTTGTACTATGCCTTTGCTCAGCAAGACAAAAAAGTTGTTTTCTCAGTGCATACAATGCTTTGACATTACCAATGGCATACATTTCAATCTTACACCAAAGTACTGAGTGCAAACCTAATGGAAACATCTTAAATAATCTTTCCTCATGATTCTGAGTTGTCTATAATTTGTTTCATGCCTCTGTTCATCAAGACAAAAAGGTCATTTCCTCAGTGCATGGAATGCTTTGACATTACCAATAGTATACATTTTAATTTTACACAAAAGTACAGAGTGGATCCCTAAAGGAAACATCTTATATTAACTTTCCACATTATTCTGAGTTGCATAAAATACATTTCAAGCCTCGGCTCATCAGGACAAAAAAGTTGTTTTCTCAATGCATACAATCCTTTGACAGTGCCAATAGTAATCATTTACACAAAAGTACTCAGTGGAAACCTAATGGAAACATCTTAAATAATCTTTCCACATGATTCTGTTTTTATTAGAAGTTGTACCATGGCTTTGCTCAGTAAGACAAAAAAGATGTTTTCTCAGTGCATACAATGCTTTGACTTTACCAATGGTATACATTTTAATTTTCCACCAAAGTACAGACTGCAAACCTGATGGAAACACCTTAAATTACCTTTCCACATGATTCTGAGTTGAGTAGAACTTGTACCATGCCATTGCTCAGCAAGACAAAAAAGTTGTTTTCTCAGTGCATACAATGCTTTGACATTACCAATATTATACATTTCAGTTTTACACAAAAGCACAGAGTGGATCCCTAATGGAAACACCTTAAGTTACCTTTCCACATGATTCTGAGTTGATTACAACTGGTACCATGCCTTTGCTCAGCAAGAGAAAAAAGTTCCTTTCTCAGTGAATAAAATACTCTGTCTTTACCAATAGTGTACATTTCAATTTTACACAAAAGTACAGACTGGATCCCTAATGGAAACACCTTAAGTTACCTTTCCACATTATTCTGAGTTGATTAGAACTTGTACCATGCCTTTGCTCAGCAAGACAAAAAAGTTGTTTTCTCAGTGCATACAATGCTTTCACATTACCAATAGTATACATTTCAATCTTACACCAAAGTACTGAGTGCAAACCTAATGGAAACATCTTAAATAATCTTTCCTCATGATTCTGAGTTGTCTATAATTTGTTTCAAGCCTCTGTTCATCAAGAGAAAGAAGTTCTTTTCTCAGTGCATACAATGCTTTGTCTTTACAAATAGTGTACATTTCAATTTTCCACCAAAGTGCTGAGTGCAAACCTGATGGAAACACCTTAAGTTACCTTTCCACATGATTCTGAGTTGATTAGAACTTCTACTATGCCTTTGCTCAGCAAGACAACAAAGTTGTTTTCTCAGTGCATACAGTGCTTTGACATTACCAATAGTATACATTTCAATCTTACAGCAAAGTACTGAGTACAAACCTAATGGAAACATCTTAAATAATCTTTCCTCATGATTCTGAGTTGTCTATAATTTGTTTCATGCCTCTGTTCATAAAGACAAAAAATTTCTTTTCTCAGTGCATACAGTGCTTTGACATTACCAATAGTATATCTTTCAATTTTACACAAATGTGCAGAGTGGATCCCTAATGGAAACACCTTAAGTTACCTTTCCACATGATTCTGAGTTGATTAGAACTTGTACCATCCCTTTGCTCAGCAAGACAACAAAGTTGTTTTCTCAGTGCATACAATGCTTTGACATTACCAATAGTATACATTTCAATCTTACACCAAAGTACTGAGTGCAAACCTAATGGAAACATCTTAAATAATCTTTCCTCATGATTCTGAGTTGTCTATAATTTGTTTCATGCCTCTGTTCATCAAGACATAAAAGTTGTTTCCTCAGTGTATGGAATGCTTTGTCATTACTAATAGTAGATATTTTAATTTTACACAAAAGTACAGAGTGGATCCCTAATGGAAACATCTTAAATTAACTCTCCACATTATCCTGAGTTGCTTAAAAGACATTTCATGCCTCTGCTCCTCAGAACAAAAAAGTTGTTTTCTCAATGCATACAATCCTTTGACAGTGCCAATAGTATACATTTCAAGTTTACAACAAAGTACTGAGTGCAAACCTAATGGAAACATCTTAAATAATCTTTCCTCATGATTCTGAGTTGTCTATAATTTGTGTCATGCCTCTGTTCATCAAGACAAAAAAGTTGTTTCCTCAGTGAACGGAATGCTTTGACATTACCAATAGTATATATTTTACTTTTACACAAAAGTACAGAGTGGATCCCTAATGGAAACATCTTAAATTAACTTTCCACATTATTCTGAGTTGCGAAAAAGACATTTCATGCCTCTGCTCATCAGGACAAAAAAGTTGTTTTCTCAATGCATACAATCCTTTGACAGTGCCAATAGTAATCATTTACACCAAAGTACACAGTGGAAACCGAATAGAAACATCTTAACTAATCTTTCCACATGATTCTGTGTTCATTAGAAGTTGTACCATGGCTTTGCTCAGCAAGACAACAAAGTTGTTTTCTCAGTGCATACAATGCTTTGCATTACCAATAGTATACATTTCAATCTTACAGCAAAGTACTGAGTGCAAACCTAATGGAAACATCTTAAATAATCTATCCTCATGATTCTGAGTTGTCTATAATTTGTTTCATGCCTCTGTTCATCCAGAGAAAAAAGTTCTTTTCTCAGTGCATACAATGCTTTGACTTTACAAATAGTGTACATTTCAATTTTCCACCAAAGTGCTGAGTGCAAACCTGATGGAAACACCTTAAATAACCTTTCCACATGATTCTGAGTTGATTAGAACTTGTACTATGCCTTTGCTCAGCAAGACAAAAAAGTTGTTTTCTCAGTGCATACAATGCTTTGACATTACCAATAGTATACATTTCAATCTTACACCAAAGTACTGAGTGCAAACCTAATGGAAACATCTTAAATAATCTTTCCTCATGATTCTGAGTTGTCTATAATTTGTTTCATGCCTCTGTTCATCAAGACAAAAAAGTTATTTCCTCAGTGCATGGAATGCTTTGACATTACCAATAGTATACATTTTAATTTTACACAAAAGTACAGAGTGGATCCCTAATGGAAACATCTTAAATTAACTTTCCACATTATTCTGAGTTGCTTAAAAGACATTTCATGCCTCTGCTCATCAGGACAAAAAAGTTGTTTTCTCAATGCATACAATCCTTTGACAGTGCCAATAGTAATCATTTACACAAAAGTACACAGTGGAAACCTAATGGAAACATCTTAAATAATCTTTCCACATGATTCTGTGTTTATTTGAAGTTGTACCATGGCTTTGCTCAGTAAGACAAAAAAAGATGTTTTCTCAGTGCATACAATGCTTTGACTTTACCAATGGTATACATTTTAATTTTCCACCAAAGTACAGACTGCAAACTTGATGGAAACACCTTAAATTACCTTTCCACATGATTCTGAGTTGATTAGAAGTTGTACCATGCCATGCAAGACAAAAAAGTTGTTTTCTCAGTGCATACAATGCTTTGACATTACCAATAGTATACATTTCAATCTTACAGCAAAGTACTAAGTGCAAACGTAATGGAAACATCTTAAATAATCTTTCCTCTTGATTCTGAGTTGTCTATAATTTGTTTCATGCCTCTGTTCATCAAGACAAAAAAGTTCTTTTCTCAGTGTATACAATGCTTTGACATTACCAATAGTATATATTTCAATTTTACACAAAAGTACAGAGTGGATCCCTAATGGGAACACCTTAAGTTACCTTTCCACATGATTCTGAGTTGATTACAACTTGTACCATGCCTTTGCTCAGCAAGACATAAAAGTTGTTTTCTCAGAGCATATAATGCTTTGACATTACCAATAGTATACATTTCAATCTTACACCAAAGTACTGAGTGCAAACCTAATGGAAACATCTTAAATAATCTATCCTCATGATTCTGAGTTGTCTATAATTTGTTTCATGCCTCTGTTCATCCAGAGAAAAAAGTTCTTTTCTCAGTGCATACAATGCTTTGACTTTGCAAATAGTGTACATTTCAATTTTCCACCAAACTGCTGAGTGCAAACCTGATGGAAACACCTTAAATTACCTTTCCACATGATTCTGAGTTGAGTAGATCTTGTACCATGCCATTGCTCAGCAAGACAAAAAAGTTGTTTTCTCACTGCATACAATGCTTTGACATTACCAATAGTATACATTTCAATTTTACACAAAAGTACAGAGTGGATCCCTAATGGAAACACCTTAAGTTACCTTTCCACATTATTCAGAGTTGATTACAACTGGTACCATGCCTTTGCTGAGCAAGACAAAAAAGTTCTTTTCTCTGTGAATATAATCCATGTCTTTACCAATAGTGTACATTTCAATTTTCCACCAAAGTGCTGAGTGCAAAACTAATGGAAAAATGTTAAGTAATCTTTCCTCATGATTCTGATTTGTCTATAATTTGTTTCATGCCTCTGTTCATCAAGAGAAAAAAGTTCTTTTCTCAGAGCATACAATGCATTGTCTTTACAAATAGTGTACATTTCAATTTTCCACCAAAGTGCTGAGTGCAAACCTGATGGAAACAGCTTAAATTACCTTTCCACATGATTCTGAGTTGATTAGAACTTGTACCATGCCTTTGCTCAGCAAGACATAAAAGTTGCTTTCTCAGAGCATATAATGCTTTGACATTCCCAATAGTATAAATTTCAATTTTACACAAAAGTACAGAGTGGATCCCTAATGGAAACAACTTAAGTTACCTTTCCACATGATTCTGAGTTGATTAGAACTTGTACCATGCCATGCAAGACAAAAAAGTTGTTTTCTCAGTGCATACAATGCTTTGACATTACCAATAGTATACATTTCAATCTTACAGCAAAGTACTGAGTGCAAACGTAATGGAAACATCTTAAATAATCTTTCCTCATGATTCTGAGTTGTCTATAATTTGTTTCATGCCTCTGTTCATCAAGACAAAAAAGTTCTTTTCTCAGTGTATACAATGCTTTGACATTACCAATAGTATATATTTCAATTTTACACAAAAGTACAGAGTGGATCCCTAATGGAAACACCTTAAGTTACCTTTCCACATGATTCTGAGTTGATTACAAGTTGTACCATGCCTTTGCTCAGCAAGACATAAAAGTTGTTTTCTCAGAGCATATAATGCTTTGACATTACCAATAGTATACATTTCAATCTTACACCAAAGTACTGAGTGCAAACCTAATGGAAACATCTTAAATAATCTATCCTCATGATTCTGAGTTGTCTATAATTTGTTTCATGCCTCTGTTAATCCAGAGAAAAAAGTTCTTTTCTCAGTGCATACAATGCTTTGACTTTACAAATAGTGTATATTTCAATTTTCCACCAAAGTGCTGAGTACAAACCTGATGGAAACACCTGAAATTACCTTTCCACATGATTCTGAGCTGATTAGAACTTGTACTATGCCTTTGCTCAGCAAGTCAAAAAAGATGTTTTCACAGTGCATACAATGCTTTGACATTACCAATAGTATACATTTCAATCTTACACCAAAGTACTGAGTGCAAACCTAATGGAAACATCTTAAATAATCTTTCCTCATGATTCTGAGTTGTCTATAATTTGTTTCATGCCTCTGTTCATCAAGACAAAAAAGTTGTTTCCTCAGTGCATGGAATGCTTTGACATTACCAATAGTATACAATTCAATTTTACACAAAAGTACAGAGTGGATCCCAAATGGAAACTTCTTAAATTAACTTTCCACATTATTCTGAGTTGCTTAAAAGACATTTCATACTTCTGCTCATCAGGACAAAAAAGTTGTTTTCTCAATGCATACAATCCTTTGACAGTGCCTATAGTAATCATTTACACAAAAGTACACAGTGGAAACCTAATGGAAACATCTTAAATAATCTTTCCACATGATTCTGTGTTGAGTAGAAGTTGTACCATGCCTTTGCTCAGCAAGACAAAAAAGTTCTTTTCTCAGTGAATACAATGCTCTGTCTTTACCAATAGTGTACATTTCAATTTTCCACCAAAGTACTGAGTGCAAACCTAATGGAAAAATCTTAAATAATCTTTCCTCATGATTCTGAGTTGTCTATAAATTGTTTCATGCCTCTGTTCATCAAGACAAAAAAGTTCTTTTCTCAGTGCATACAATGCTTTGACATTACCAATAGTATACATTTCAATCTTACACCAAAGTACTGAGTGCAAACCTAATGGAAACATCTTAAATAATCTTTCCTCATGATTCCGAGTTGTCTATAATTTGTTTCATGCCGCTGTTCATCAAGACAAAAAAGTTGTTTCCTCAGTGCATGGAATGCTTTGACATTACCAATAGTATATAATTTAATTTTACACAAAAGTACAGAGTGGATCCCTAATGGAAACATCTTAAATTAATTTTCCACATTATTCTGAGATGCCTAAAAGACATTTCATGCCTCTGCTCATCAGGACAAAAAAGTTGTTTTCTCAATGCATACAATCCTTTAAAAGTGCCAATAGTAATCATTTACAGAAAAGTACAGAGTGGATCCCTAATGGAAACACCTTAAGTTACCTTTCCACATGATTCTGAGTTGATTAGAACTTGTACCATGCCTTTGCTCAGCAAGACAAAAAAGTTGTTTTCTCAGTGCATACATTGATTTGACATTACCAATAGTATACATTTCAATCTTACACCAAAGTACTGAGTGCAAACATAATGGAAAGATGTTAAATTATCTTTCCTCATGATTCTGAGTTGTCTATAATTGGTTTCATGCCTCTGTTCATCAAGACAAAAAAGTTCTTTTCTCAGTGCATACAATGCTTTGACATTACCAATAGTATATATTTCAATTTTACACAAAAGTACAGAGTAGATCCCTAATGGAAACACCTTAAGTTACCTTTCCACATGATTCTGAGTTGATTAGAACTTGTACCATGCCTTTGCTCAGCAAGACAAATAAGTTGTTTTCTCAGTGCATACAATGCTTTGACATTACCAATAGTATACATTTCAATCTTACACCAAAGTACTGAGTGCAAACCTAATGGAAAGATGTTAAATAATCTTTCCTCATGATTCTGAGTTGTCTATAATTTGTTTCATGCCTCTGTTCATCAAGAGAAAAAAGTTCTTTTCTCAGTGCATACAATGCTTTGACTTTACGAATACCGTACATTTCAATTTTCCACCAAAGTGCTGAGTGCAAACCTGATGGAAACACCTTAAATTACCTTTCCACATGATTCTGAGTTGATTAGAACTTGTACTATGCCTTTGCTCAGCAAGACAAAAAAGTTGTTTTGTCAGTGCATACAATGCTTTGACATTACCAATAGTATACATTTCAATCTTTCACCAAAGTACTGAGTGCAAACCTAATGGAAACATCTTAAATAATCTTTCCTCATGATTCCGAGTTGTCTATAATTTGTTTCATGCCTCTGTTCATCAAGACAAAAAAGTTGTTTCCTCAGTGCATGGAATGCTTTGACATTACCAATAGTATATCATTTAATTTTGCGCAAAAGTACAGAGTGGATCCCTAATGGAAACATCTTAAATTAATTTTCCACATTATTCTGAGCTGCTTAAAAGACATTTCATGCCTCTGCTCATCAGGACAAAAAAGTTGTTTTCTCAATGCATACAATCCTTTAACAGTGCCAATAGTAATCATTTACACAAAAGTACAGAGTGGATCCCTAATGGAAACACCTTAAGTTACCTTTCCACATGATTCTGAGTTGATTAGAACTGGTACCATGCCTTTGCTCAGCAAGACAAAAAAGTTGTTTTCTCAGTGCATACATTGCTTTGACATTACCAATAGTATACATTTCAATTTTACACAAAAGTACTGTGTGCAAACCTAATGGAAACATCTTAAATAATCTTTCCTCATGATTCTGAGTTGTCTATAATTTGTTTCATGCCTCTGTTCATCAAGAGAAAAAAGTTCTTTTCTCAGTGCATACAATGCTTTGTCTTTACAAATAGTGTACATTTCAATTTTCCACCAAAGTGCTGAGTGCAAACCTGATGGAAACACCTTAAATTACCTTTCCACAAGATTCTGAGTTGATTAGAACTTGTACTATGCCTTTGCTCAGCAAGACAAAAAAGTTGTTTTCTCAGTGCATACAATGCTTTGACATTATCAATAGTATATATTTCAATTTTACACAGAAGTACAGAGTGGATCCCTAATGCAAACACCTTAAGTTACCTTTCCACATTATACTGAGTTGCTTAAAAGACATTTCATGCCTCTGCTCATCAGGACAAAAAAGTTGTTTTCTCAATGCATTCAATCCTTTGACAGTGCCAATACTAATCATTTACACAAAAGTACACAGTGGAAACCTAATGGAAACATCTTAAATAATCTTTCCACATGATTCTGTATTTATTAGAAGTTGTACCATGGTTTTGCTCAGTAAGACAAAAATGTTGTTTTAACAGTGCATACAATGCTTTGACTTTACCAATGGTATACATTTTAATTTTCCACCAAAGTACAGACTGCAAACCTGATGGAAAAACCTTAAATTACCTTTCCACATGATTCTGAGTTGAGTAGAACTTGTACCATGCCATTGCTCAGCATGACAAAAAAGTTGTTTTCTCAGTGCATACACTGCTTTGACATTACCAATAGTATATATTTCAATTTTACACAAAAGTACAGAGTGGATCCCTAATGGAAACACCTTAAGTTACCTTTCCACATGATTCTGATTTGATTAGAACTGCTACCATGCCTTTGCTCAGCAAGACAAAAAAGTTCTTTTCTGAGTGAATACAATTCTCTGTCTTTACCAATAGTGTACATTTCAATTTTCCACCAAAGTACTGAGTGCAAACCTAATGGAAAAATCTTAAATAATCTTTCCTCATGATTCTGAGTTGTCTATAATTTGTTTCATGCCTCTGTTCATAAAGACAAAAAATTTCTTTTCTCAGTGCATACAGTGCTTTGACATTACCAATAGTATATAATTCAATTTTACACAAAAGTACAGACTGGATCCCTAATGGAAACACCTTAAGTTACCTTTCCACATGATTCTGAGTTGATTAGAACTTGTACCATGCCTTTGCTCAGCAAGACAAAAAAGTTGTTTTCTCAGTGCACACAATGCTTTGACATTACCAATGGCATACATTTCAATCTTACACCAAAGTACTGAGTGCAAACCTAATGGAAACATCTTAAATAATCGTTCCTCATGATTCTGAGTTGTCTATAATTTGTTTCATGCCTCTGTTCATCAAGACAAAAAAGTTGTTTCCTCAGTGCATGGAATGCTTTGTCATTACTAATAGTAGATATTTTAATTTTACACAAAAGTACAGAGTGGATCCCTAATGGAAACATCTTAAATTAACTTTCCACATTATTCTGAGTTGCTTAAAAGACATTTCATGCCTCTGCTCCTCAGAACAAAAAAGTTGTTTTCTCAATGCATACAATCCTTTGACAGTGCCAATAGTAATCATTTACACAAAAGTACACAGTGGAAACCTTATGGAAACATCTTAAATAATCTTTCCACATGATTCTGTGTTGATTAGAAGTTGTACCATGGCTTTGCTCAGTAAGACAAAAAAGTTGTTTTCTCAGTGCATACAATGCTTTGACTTTACCAATGGTATACATTTTAATTTTCCACCAAAGTACAGACTGCAAACCTAATGGAAACACCTTAAATTACCTTTCCTCATGATTCTGAGTTGAGTAGAACTTGTACCATGCCATTGCTCAGCAAGACAAAAAAGTTGTTTTCTCAGTGCTTACAATGCTTTGACATTACCAATAGTATACATTTCAATTTTACACAAAAGTGCAGAGTGGATCCGTAATGGAAACACATTAAGTTACCTTTCCTCATGATTCTGAGTTGATTAGAACTTGTACCATGCCTTTGCTCAGCAAGACAAAAAAGTTGTTTTCTCAGTGCATACAATGCTTTGACATTACCAATGGTATACATTTCAATCTTACACCAAAGTACTGAGTGCAAACCTAATGGAAACATCTTAAATAATCTTTCCTCATGATTCTGAGTTGTCTATAATTTGTTTCATGCCTCTGTTCATCAAGAGAAAAAAGATCTTTTCTCAGTACATACAAAGCTTTGACTTTACAAATAGTGTACATTTCAATTTTCCACCAAAGTGCTGAGTGCAAACCTGATGGAAACACCTTAAATTACCTTTCCACATGATTCTGAGTTGATTAGAACTTGTACTATGCCTTTGCTCAGCAAGACAAAAAAGTTGTTTTCTCAGTGCATACAATGCTTTGACATTACCAATGGCATACATTTCAATCTTACACCAAAGTACTGAGTGCAAACCTAATGCAAACATCTTAAATAATCTTTCCTCATGATTCTGAGTTGTCTATAATTTGTTTCATGCCTCTGTTCATCAAGACAAAAAGGTTATTTCCTCAGTGCATGGAATGCTTTGACATTACCAATAGTATACATTTTAATTTTACACAAAAGTACAGAGTGGATCCCTAAAGGAAACATCTTAAATTAACTTTCCACATTATTCTGAGTTGCATAAAATACATTTCATGCCTCGGCTCATCAGGACAAAAAAGTTGTTTTCTCAATGCATACAATCCTTTGACAGTGCCAATAGTAATCATTTACACAAAAGTACTCAGTGGAAACCTAATGGAAACATCTTAAATAATCTTTCCACATGATTCTGTTTTTATTAGAAGTTGTACCATGGCTTTGCTCAGTAAGACAAAAAAGATGTTTTCTCAGTGCATACAATTCTTTGACTTTACCAATGGTATACATTTTAATTTTCCACCAAAGTATAGACTGCAAACCTGATGGAAACACCTTAAATTACCTTTCCACATGATTCTGAGTTGAGTAGAACTTGTACCATGCCATTGCTCAGCAAGACAAAAAAGTTGTTTTCTCAGTGCATACAATGCTTTGACATTACCAATAGTATAAATTTCAATCTTTCACCAAAGTACTGAGTGCAAACCTAATGGAAACATCTTAAATAATCTTTCCTCATGATTCCGAGTTGTCTATAATTTGTTTCATGCCTCTGTTCATGAAGACAAAAAAGTTGTTTCCTCAGTGCATGGAATGCTTTGACATTACCAATAGTATATAATTTAATTTTACACAAAAGTACAGAGTGGATCCCTAATGGAAACATCTTAAATTAATTTTCCACATTATTCTGAGTTGCTTAAAAGACATTTCATGCCTCTGCTCATCAGGACAAAAAAGTTGTTTTCTCAATGCATACAATCCTTTAACAGTGCCAATAGTAATCATTTACACAAAAGTACAGAGTGGATCCCTAATGGAAACACCTTAAGTTACCTTTCCACATGATTCTGAGTTGATTAGAACTGGTACCATGCCTTTGCTCAGCAAGACAAAAAAGTTGTTTTCTCAGTGCATACATTGCTTTGACATTACCAATAGTATACATTTCAATCTTACACCAAAGTACTGTGTGCAAACCTAATGGAAACATCTTAAATAATCTTTCCTCATGATTCGGAGTTGTCTATAATTTGTTTCATGCCTCTGTTCATCAAGAGAAAAAAGTTCTTTTCTCAGTGCATACAATGCTTTGTCTTTACAAATACTGTACATTTCAATTTTCCACCAAAGTGCTGAGTGCAAACCTGATGGAAACACCTTAAATTACCTTTCCACAAGATTCTGAGTTGATTAGAACTTGTACTATGCCTTTGCTCAGCAAGACAAAAAAGTTGTTTTCTCAGTGCACACAATGCTTTGACATTATCAATAGTATATATTTCAATTTTACACAAAAGTACAGTGTGGATCCCTAATGGAAACACCTTAAGTTACCTTTCCACATTATACTGAGTTGCTTAAAAGACATTTCATGCCTCTGCTCATCAGGACAAAAAAGTTGTTTTCTCAATGCATTCAATCCTTTGACAGTGCCAATAGTAATCATTTACACAAAAGTACACAGTGGAAACCTAATGGAAACATCTTAAATAATCTTTCCACATGATTCTGTATTTATTAGAAGTTGTACCATGGTTTTGCTCAGTAAGACAAAAATGTTGTTTTAACAGTGCATACAATGCTTTGACTTTACCAATGGTATACATTTTAATTTTCTACCGAAGTACAGACTGCAAACCTGTTGGAAACACCTTAAATTACCTTTCCACATGATTCTGAGTTGAGTAGAACTTGTACCATGCCATTGCTCAGCATGACAAAAAAGTTGTTTTCTCAGTGCATACACTGCTTTGACATTACCAAAAGTATATATTTCAATTTTACACAAAAGTACAGAGTGGATCCCTAATGGAAATACCTTAAGTTACCTTTCCACATGATTCTGATTTGACTAGAACTGGTACCATGCCTTTGCTCAGCAAGACAAAAAAGTTCTTTTCTCAGTGAATACAATTCTCTGTCTTTACCAATAGTGTACATTTCAATTTTCCACCAAAGTACTGAGTGCAAACCTAATGGAAATATCTTAAATAATCTTTCCTCATGATTCTGAGTTGTCCATAATTTGTTTCATGCCTCTGTTCATAGAGACAAAAAATTTCTTTTCTCAGTGCATACAGTGCTTTGACATTACCAATAATATATAATACAATTTTACACAAAAGTACAGAGTGGATCCCTAATGGAAACACCTTAAGTTACCTTTCCACATGATTCTGAGTTGATTAGAACTTGTACCATGCCTTTGCTCAGCAAGACAAAAAAGTTGTTTTCTCAGTGTATACAATGCTTTGACATTACCAATAGTATACATTTCAAACTTACACCAAAGTACTGAGTGCAAACCTAATGGAAACATCTTAAATAATCTTTCCTCATGATTCTGAGTTGTCTATAATTTGTTTCATGCCTCTGTTCATCAAGACAAAAAAGTTGTTTCCTCAGTGCATGGAATGCTCTGTCATTACTAATAGTAGATATTTTAATTTTACACAAAAGTACAGAGTGGATCCCTAATGGAAACATCTTAAATTAACTTTCCACATTATTCTGAGTTGCTTAAAAGACATTTCATGCCTCAGCTCCTCAGAACAAAAAAGTTGTTTTCTCAATGCATACAATCCTTTGACAGTGCCAATAGTAATCATTTACACAAAAGCACACAGTGGAAACCTTATGGAAACATCTTAAATAATCTTTCCACATGATTCTGTGTTGATTAGAAGTTGTACCATGGCTTTGCTCAGTAAGACAAAAAAGTTGTTTTCTCAGTGCATACAATGCTTTGACTTTACCAATGGTATACATTTTAATTTTCCACCAAAGTACAGACTGCAAACCTAATGGAAACACCTTAAATTACCTTTCCACATGATTCTGAGTTGAGTAGAACTTGTACCATGCCATTGCTCAGCAAGACAAAAAATTTCTTTTCTCAGTGCATACAGTGCTTTGACATTACCAATAGTATATATTTCAATTTTACACAAATGTAAAGAGCGGATCCCTAATGGAAACACCTTAAGTTACCTTTCCACATGATTCTGAGTTGATTAGAACTTGTACCATGCCTTTGCTCAGCAGGACAAAAAAGTTGTTTTCTCAGTGCATACAATGCTTTCACATTACCAATAGTATACATTTCAATTTTACACAAAAGTGCAGAGTGGATCCGTAATGGAAACACCTTAAGTTACCTTTCCACATGATTCTGAGTTGATTAGAACTTGTACCATGCCTTTGCTCAGCAAGACAAAAAAGTTGTTTTCTCAGTGCATACAATGCTTTGACATTACCAATGGTATACATTTCAATCTTACACCAAAGTACTGAGTGCAAACCTAATGGAAACATCTTAAATAATCTTTCCTCATGATTCTGAGTTGTCTATAATTTGTTTCATGCCTCTGTTCATCAAGAGAAAAAAGATCTTTTCTCAGTACATACAATGCTTTGACTTTACAAATAGTGTACATTTCAATTTTCCACCAAAGCGCTGAGTGCAAACCTGATGGAAACACCTTAAATTACCTTTCCACATGATTCTGAGTTGATTAGAACTTGTACTATGCCTTTGCTCAGCAAGACAAAAAAGTTCTTTTCTCAGTGCATACAATGCTTTGACATTACCAATAGTATATATTTCAATTTTGCACAAAAGTACAGAGTGGATCCCTAACGGAAACACCTTAAGTTACCTTTCCACATGATTCTGAGTTGATTAGAACTTGTACCATGCCTTTGCTCAGCAAGACAAAAAAGTTGTTTTTCAGTGCATACAATGCTTTCACATTACCAATAGTATACATTTCAATCTTACACCAAAGTACTGAGTGCAAACCTGATGGAAATATCTTAAATAATCTTTCCTCATGATTCTGAGTTGTCTATAATTTGTGTCATGCCTCTTTTCATCAAGACAAAAAAGTTGTTTCCTCCATGCATGGAATGCTTTGACATTACCAATAGTATATATTTCAATTTTACACAAAAGTACAGAGTGGATCCCTAATGGAAACACCTTAAGTTACCTTTCCACATTATACTGAGTTGCTTAAAAGACATTTCATGCCTCTGCTCATCAGGACAAAAAAGTTGTTTTCTCAATGCATTCAATCCTTTGACAGTGCCAATAGTAATCATTTACACAAAAGTACACAGTGGAAACCTAATGGAAACATCTTAAATAATCTTTCCACATGATTCTGTATTTATTAGAAGTTGTACCATGGCTTTGCTCAGCAAGACAAAAAAGTTGTTTTCTCAGAGCATATAATGCTTTGACATTACTAATAGTATACATTTCAATCTTACAGCAAAGTACTGAGTGCAAACGTAATGGAAACATCTTAAATAATCTTTCCTCATGATTCTGAGTTGTCTATAATTTGTTTCATGCCTCTGTTCATCAAGACAAAAAAGTTCTTTTCTCAGTGTATACAAAGCTTTGACATTACCAATAGTATATATTTCAATTTTACACAAAAGTACAGAGTGGATCCCTAATGTAAACACCTTAAGTTACCTTTCCACATGATTCTGAGTTGATTAGAACTTGTACCATGCCTTTGCTCAGCAAGACATAAAAGTTGTTTTCTCAGAGCATATAAAGCTTTGACATTACCAATAGTATACATTTCAATCTTACACCAAAGTACTGAGTGCAAACCTAATGGAAACATCTTAAATAATCTATCCTCCTGATTCTGAGTTGTCTATAATTTGTTTCATGCCTCTGTTCATCCAGAGAAAAAAGTTCTTTTCTCAGTGCATACAATGCTTTGACTTTACAAATAGTGTACATTTCAATTTTCCACCAAAGTGCTGAGTGCAAACCTGATGGAAACACCTTAAATTACCTTTCCACATGATTCTGAGTTGATTAGAACTTGTACTATGCCTTTGCTCAGCAAGACTAAAAAGTTGTTTTCTCAGTGCATACAATGCTTTGACATTACCAATGGCATACAATTCAATCTTACACCAAAGTACTGAGTGCAAACCTAATGGAAACATCTTAAATAATCTTTCCTCATGATTCTGAGTTGTCTATAATTTGTTTCATGCCTCTGTTCATCAAGACAAACAAGTTGTTTCCTCAGTGCATGGAATGCTTTGACATTACCAATAGTATACATTTTAATTTTACACAAAAGTACAGAGTGGATCCCTAATGGAAACATCTTAAATTAACTTTCCACATTATTCTGAGTTGCTTAAAAGACATTTCATGCCTCTGCTCATCAGGACAAAAAAGTTGTTTTCTCAATGCATTCAATCCTTTGACAGTGCCAATAGTAATCATTTACACAAAAGTACACAGTGGAAACCTAATGGAAACATCTTAAATAATCTTTCCACATGATTCTGTATTTATTAGAAGTTGTACCATGGCTTTGCTCAGTAAGACAAAAATGTTGTTTTAACAGTGCATACAATGCTTTGACTTTACCAATGGTATACATTTTAATTTTCCACAAAAGTACAGACTGCAAACCTGATGGAAACACCTTAAATTACCTTTCCACATGATTCTGAGTTCAGTAGAACTTGTACCATGCCATTGCTCAGCATGACAAAAAAGTTGTTTTCTCAGTGCATACACTGCTTTGACATTACCAATAGTATACATTTCAATTTTACACAAAAGTACAGAGTGGATCCCTAATGGAAACACCTTAAGTTACCTTTCCACATTATTCTGATTTGATTAGAACTTGTACCATGCCTTTGCTCAGCAAGACAAAAAAGTTCTTTTCTCAGTGAATACAATGCTCTGTCTTTACCAATAGTGTACATTTCAATTTTCCACCAAAGTACTGAGTGCAAACCTAATGGAAAAATCTTAAATAATCGTTCTTCATTATTCTGAGTTTTTTATAATTTGTTTCATGCCTCTGTTCATCAAGACAAAAAAGTTCTTTTCTCAGTGTATACAATGCTTTGACATTACCAATAGTATATATTTCAATTTTACACAAAAGTACAGAGTGGATCCCTAATGGAAACACCTTAAGTTACCTTTCCACATGATTCTGAGTTGATAAGAACTTGTACCATGCCTTTGCTCAGCAAGACATAAAAGTTGTTTTCTCAGAGCATATAATGCTTTGACATTACCAATAGTATACATTTCAATCTTACACCAAAGTACTGAGTGCAAACCTAATGGAAACATCTTAAATAATCTATCCTCATGATTCTGAGTTGTCTATAATTTGTTTCATGCCTCTGTTCATCCAGAGAAAAAAGTTCTTTTCTCAGTGCATACAATGCTTTGACTTTACAAATAGTGTACATTTCAATTTTCCACCAAAGTGCTGAGTGCAAACCTGATGGAAACACCTTAAATTACCTATCCACATGATTCTGAGTTGATTAGAACTTGTACTATGCCTTTGCTCAGCAAGTCAAAAAAGTTGTTTTCATAGTGCATACAATGCTTTGACATTACCAATAGTATGCAATTCAATCTTACACCAAAGTACTGAGTGCAAACCTAATGGAAACAGCTTAAATAATCTTTCCTCATGATTCTGAGTTGTCTATAATTTGTTTCATGCCTCTGTTCATCAAGACAAAAAAGTTGTTTCCTCAGTGCATGGAATGCTTTGACATTACCAATAGTATACATTTTAATTTTACACAAAAGTACAGAGTGGATCCCTAATGGAAACATCTTACATTAACTTTCCACATTATTCTGAGTTGCTTAAAAGACATTTCATGCCTCTGCTCATCAGGACAAAAACGTTGTTTTCTCAATGCATTCAATCCTTTGACAGTGCCAATAGTAATCATTTACACAAAAGTACACAGTGGAAACCTAATGGAAACATCTTAAATAATCTTTCCACATGATTCTGTATTTATTAGAAGTTGTACCATGGCTTTGCTCAGTAAGACAAAAATGTTGTTTTAACAGTGCATACAATGCTTTGACTTTACCAATGGTATACATTTTAATTTTCCACAAAAGTACAGACTGCAAACCTGATGGAAACACCTTAAATTACCTTTCCACATGATTCTGAGTTGAGTAGAACTTGTACCATGCCATTGCTCAGCATGACAAAAAAGTTGTTTTCTCAGTGCCTACACTGCTTTGACATTACCAATAGTATACATTTCAATTTTACACAAAAGTACAGAGTGGATCCCTAATGGAAACACCTTAAGTTACCTTTCCACATCATTCTGATTTGATTAGAACTTGTGCCATGCCTTTGCTCAGCAAGACAAAAATGTTCTTTTCTCAGTGAATACAATGCGTGTCTTTACCAATAGTGTACATTTCAATTTTCCACCAAAGTACTGAGTGCAAACCTAATGGAAAAATCTTAAATAATCGTTCTTCATTATTCTGAGTTTTTTATAATTTGTTTCATGCCTCTGTTCATCAAGACAAAAAAGTTCTTTTCTCAGTGTATACAATGCTTTGACATTACCAATAGTATATATTTCAATTTTACACAAAAGTACAGAGTGGATCCCTAATGGAAACACCTTAAGTTACCTTTCCACATGATTCTGAGTTGATAAGAACTTGTACCATGCCTTTGCTCAGCAAGACATAAAAGTTGTTTTCTCAGAGCATATAATGCTTTGACATTACCAATAGTATACATTTCAATCTTACACCAAAGTACTGAGTGCAAACCTAATGGAAACATCTTAAATAATCTATCCTCATGATTCTGAGTTGTCTATAATTTGTTTCATGCCTCTGTTCATCCAGAAAAAAAGTTCTTTTCTCAGTGCATACAATGCTTTGACTTTACAAATAGTGTACATTTCAATTTTCCACCAAAGTGCTGAGTGCAAACCTGATGGAAACACCTTAAATTACCTTTCCACATGATTCTGAGTTGATTAGAACTTGTACTATGCCTTTGCTCAGCAAGTCAAAAAAGTTGTTTTCATAGTGCATACAATGCTTTGACATTACCAATAGTATACAATTCAATCTTACACCAAAGTACTGAGTGCAAACCTAATGGAAACAGCTTAAATAATCTTTCCTCATGATTCTGAGTTGTCTATAATTTGTTTCATGCCTCTGTTCATCAAGACAAAAAAGTTGTTTCCTCAGTGCATGGAATGCTTTGACATTACCAATAGTATACATTTTAATTTTACACAAAAGTACAGAGTGGATCCCTAATGGAAACATCTTACATTAACTTTCCACATTATTCTGAGTTGCTTAAAAGACATTTCATGCCTCTGCTCATCAGGACAAAAAAGTTGTTTTCTCAATGCATTCAATCCTTTGACAGTGCCAATAGTAATCATTTACACAAAAGTACACAGTGGAAACCTAATGGAAACATCTTAAATAATCTTTCCACATGATTCTGTATTTATTAGAAGTTGTACCATGGCTTTGCTCAGTAAGACAAAAATGTTGTTTTAACAGTGCATACAATGCTTTGACTTTACCAATGGTATACATTTTAATTTTCCACAAAAGTACAGACTGCAAACCTGATGGAAACACCTTAAATTACCTTTCCACATGATTCTGAGTTGAGTAGAACTTGTACCATGCCATTGCTCAGCATGACAAAAAAGTTGTTTTCTCAGTGCCTACACTGCTTTGACATTACCAATAGTATACATTTCAATTTTACACAAAAGTACAGAGTGGATCCCTAATGGAAACACCTTAAGTTACCTTTCCACATCATTCTGATTTGATTAGAACTTGTGCCATGCCTTTGCTCAGCAAGACAAAAAAGTTCTTTTCTCACTGAATACAATGCTCTGTCTTTACCAATAGTGTACATTTCAATTTTCCACCAAAGTACTGAGTGCAAACCTAATGGAAAAATCGTAAATAATCGTTCCTCATTATTCTGAGTTGTCTATAATTTGTTTCATGCCTCTGTTCATCAAGACAATAAACTTCTTTTCTCAGTGCATACAATGCTTTGACATTACCAATAGTATATATTTCAATTTTACACAAAAGTACAGAGTGGATCCCTAATGGAAACACCTTAAGTTACCTTTCCACATGATTCTGAGTTGATTAGAACTTGTACTATGCCTTTGCTCAGCAAGACAAAAAAGTTGTTTTCTCAGTGCATACAATGCTTTGACATTACCAATGGCATACATTTCAATCTTACACCAAAGTACTGAGTGCAAACCTAATGGAAACATCTTAAATAATCTTTCCTCATGATTCTGAGTTGTCTATAATTTGTTTCATGCCTCTGTTCATCAAGACAAAAAGGTTATTTCCTCAGTGCATGGAATGCTTTGACATTACCAATAGTATACATTTTAATTTTACACAAAAGTAAAGAGTGGATCCCTAAAGGAAACATCTTAAATTAACTTTCCACATTATTCTGAGTTGCATAAAATACATTTCAAGCCTCGGCTCATCAGGACAAAAAAGTTGTTTTCTCAATGCATACAATCCTTTGACAGTGCCAATAGTAATCATTTACACAAAAGTACTCAGTGGAAACCTAATGGAAACATCTTAAATAATCTTTCCACATGATTCTGTTTTTATTAGAAGTTGTACCATGGCTTTGCTCAGTAAGACAAAAAAGATGTTTTCTCAGTGCATACAATGCTTTGACTTTACCAATGGTATACATTTTAATTTTCCACCAAAGTACAGACTGCAAACCTGATGGAAACACCTTAAATTACCTTTCCACATGATTCTGAGTTGAGTAGAACTTGTACCATGCCATTGCTCAGCAAGACAAAAAAGTTGTTTTCTCAGTGCATACAATGCTTTGACATTACCAATATTATACATTTCAGTTTTACACAAAAGCACAGAGTGGATCCCTAATGGAAACACCTTAAGTTACCTTTCCACATGATTCTGAGTTGATTACAACTGGTACCATGCCTTTGCTCAGCAAGAGAAAAAAGTTCCTTTCTCAGTGAATAAAATACTCTGTCTTTACCAATAGTGTACATTTCAATTTTACACAAAAGTACAGAGTGGATCCCTAATGGAAACACCTTAAGTTACCTTTCCACATTATTCTGAGTTGATTAGAACTTGTACCATGCCTTTGCTCAGCAAGACAAAAAAGTTGTTTTCTCAGTGCATACAATGCTTTCACATTACCAATAGTATACATTTCAATCTTACACCAAAGTACTGAGTGCAAACCTAATGGAAACATCTTAAATAATCTTTCCTCATGATTCTGAGTTGTCTATAATTTGTTTCAAGCCTCTGTTCATCAAGAGAAAGAAGTTCTTTTCTCAGTGCATACAATGCTTTGTCTTTACAAATAGTGTACATTTCAATTTTCCACCAAAGTGCTGAGTGCAAACCTGATGGAAACACCTTAAGTTACCTTTCCACATGATTCTGAGTTGATTAGAACTTCTACTATGCCTTTGCTCAGCAAGACAACAAAGTTGTTTTCTCAGTGCATACAATGCTTTGACATTACCAATAGTATACATTTCAATCTTACAGCAAAGTACTGAGTGCAAACCTAATGGAAACATCTTAAATAATCTTTCCTCATGATTCTGAGTTGTCTATAATTTGTTTCATGCCTCTGTTCATAAAGACAAAAAATTTCTTTTCTCAGTGCATACAGTGCTTTGACATTACCAATAGTATATCTTTCAATTTTACACAAATGTGCAGAGTGGATCCCTAATGGAAACACCTTAAGTTACCTTTCCACATGATTCTGAGTTGATTAGAACTTGTACCATCCCTTTGCTCAGCAAGACAACAAAGTTGTTTTCTCAGTGCATACAATGCTTTGACATTACCAATAGTATACATTTCAATCTTACACCAAAGTACTGAGTGCAAACCTAATGTAAACATCTTAAATAATCTTTCCTCATGATTCTGAGTTGTCTATAATTTGTTTCATGCCTCTGTTCATCAAGACATAAAAGTTGTTTCCTCAGTGCATGGAATGCTTTGTCATTACTAATAGTAGATATTTTAATTTTACACAAAAGTACAGAGTGGATCCCTAATGGAAACATCTTAAATTAACTCTCCACATTATCCTGAGTTGCTTAAAAGACATTTCATGCCTCTGCTCCTCAGAACAAAAAAGTTGTTTTCTCAATGCATACAATCCTTTGACAGTGCCAATAGTATACATTTCAAGTTTACAACAAAGTACTGAGTGCAAACCTAATGGAAACATCTTAAATAATCTTTCCTCATGATTCTGAGTTGTCTATAATTTGTGTCATGCCTCTGTTCATCAAGACAAAAAAGTTGTTTCCTCAGTGAACGGAATGCTTTGACATTACCAATAGTATATATTTTACTTTTACACAAAAGTACAGAGTGGATCCCTAATGGAAACATCTTAAATTAACTTTCCACATTATTCTGAGTTGCTAAAAAGACATTTCATGCCTCTGCTCATCAGGACAAAAAAGTTGTTTTCTCAATGCATACAATCCTTTGACAGTGCCAATAGTAATCATTTACACCAAAGTACACAGTGGAAACCGAATAGAAACATCTTAACTAATCTTTCCACATGATTCTGTGTTCATTAGAAGTTGTACCATGGCTTTGCTCAGCAAGACAACAAAGTTGTTTTCTCAGTGCATACAATGCTTTGCATTACCAATAGTATACATTTCAATCTTACAGCAAAGTACTGAGTGCAAACCTAATGGAAACATCTTAAATAATCTATCCTCATGATTCTGAGTTGTCTATAATTTGTTTCATGCCTCTGTTCATCCAGAGAAAAAAGTTCTTTTCTCAGTGCATACAATGCTTTGACTTTACAAATAGTGTACATTTCAATTTTCCACCAAAGTGCTGAGTGCAAACCTGATGGAAACACCTTAAATAACCTTTCCACATGATTCTGAGTTGATTAGAACTTGTACTATGCCTTTGCTCAGCAAGACAAAAAAGTTGTTTTCTCAGTGCATACAATGCTTTGACATTACCAATAGTATACATTTCAATCTTACACCAAAGTACTGAGTGCAAACCTAATGGAAACATCTTAAATAATCTTTCCTCATGATTCTGAGTTGTCTATAATTTGTTTCATGCCTCTGTTCATCAAGACAAAAAAGTTATTTCCTCAGTGCATGGAATGCTTTGACATTACCAATAGTATACATTTTAATTTTACACAAAAGTACAGAGTGGATCCCTAATGGAAACATCTTAAATTAACTTTCCACATTATTCTGAGTTGCTTAAAAGACATTTCATGCCTCTGCTCATCAGGACAAAAAAGTTGTTTTCTCAATGCATACAATCCTTTGACAGTGCCAATAGTAATCATTTACACAAAAGTACACAGTGGAAACCTAATGGAAACATCTGAAATAATCTTTCCACATGATTCTGTGTTTATTTGAAGTTGTACCATGGCTTTGCTCAGTAAGACAAAAAAGATGTTTTCTCAGAGCATATAATGCTTTGACATTACCAATAGTATACATTTCAATCTTACACCAAAGTACTGAGTGCAAACCTAATGGAAACATCTTAAATAATCTATCCTCATGATTCTGAGTTGTCTATAATTTGTTTCATGCCTCTGTTCATCCAGAGAAAAAAGTTCTTTTCTCAGTGCATACAATGCTTTGACTTTACAAATAGTGTACATTTCAATTTTCCACCAAACTGCTGAGTGCAAACCTGATGGAAACACCTTAAATTACCTTTCCACATGATTCTGAGTTGAGTAGAACTTGTACCATGCCATTGCTCAGCAAGACAAAAAAGTTGTTTTCTCACTGCATACAATGCTTTGACATTACCAATAGTATACATTTCAATTTTACACAAAAGTACAGAGTGGATCCCTAATGGAAACACCTTAAGTTACCTTTCCACATTATTCAGAGTTGATTACAACTGGTACCATGCCTTTGCTGAGCAAGACAAAAAAGTTCTTTTCTCTGTGAATATAATCCATGTCTTTACCAATAGTGTACATTTCAATTTTCCACCAAAGTGCTGAGTGCAAAACTAATGGAAAAATGTTAAGTAATCTTTCCTCATGATTCTGATTTGTCTATAATTTGTTTCATGCCTCTGTTCATCAAGAGAAAAAAGTTCTTTTCTCAGAGCATACAATGCATTGTCTTTACAAATAGTGTACATTTCAATTTTCCACCAAAGTGCTGAGTGCAAACCTGATGGAAACAGCTTAAATTACCTTTCCACATGATTCTGAGTTGATTAGAACTTGTACCATGCCTTTGCTCAGCAAGACATAAAAGTTGCTTTCTCAGAGCATATAATGCTTTGACATTCCCAATAGTATAAATTTCAATTTTACACAAAAGTACAGAGTGGATCCCTAATGGAAACAACTTAAGTTACCTTTCCACATGATTCTGAGTTGATTAGAACTTGTACCATGCCATGCAAGACAAAAAAGTTGTTTTCTCAGTGCATACAATGCTTTGACATTACCAATAGTATACATTTCAATCTTACAGCAAAGTACTGAGTGCAAACGTAATGGAAACATCTTAAATAATCTTTCCTCATGATTCTGAGTTGTCTATAATTTGTTTCATGCCTCTGTTCATCAAGACAAAAAAGTTCTTTTCTCAGTGTATACAATGCTTTGACATTACCAATAGTATATATTTCAATTTTACACAAAAGTACAGAGTGGATCCCTAATGGAAACACCTTAAGTTACCTTTCCACATGATTCTGAGTTGATTACAAGTTGTACCATGCCTTTGCTCAGCAAGACATAAAAGTTGTTTTCTCAGAGCATATAATGCTTTGACATTACCAATAGTATACATTTCAATCTTACACCAAAGTACTGAGTGCAAACCTAATGGAAACATCTTAAATAATCTATCCTCATGATTCTGAGTTGTCTATAATTTGTTTCATGCCTCTGTTAATCCAGAGAAAAAAGTTCTTTTCTCAGTGCATACAATGCTTTGACTTTACAAATAGTGTATATTTCAATTTTCCACCAAAGTGCTGAGTGCAAACCTGATGGAAACACCTTAAATTACCTTTCCACATGATTCTGAGTTGATTAGAACTTGTACTATGCCTTTGCTCAGCAAGTCAAAAAAGATGTTTTCACAGTGCATACAATGCTTTGACATTACCAATAGTATACATTTCAATCTTACACCAAAGTACTGAGTGCAAACCTAATGGAAACATCTTAAATAATCTTTCCTCATGATTCTGAGTTGTCTATAATTTGTTTCATGCCTCTGTTCATCAAGACAAAAAAGTTGTTTCCTCAGTGCATGGAATGCTTTGACATTACCAATAGTATACAATTCAATTTTACACAAAAGTACAGAGTGGATCCCAAATGGAAACTTCTTAAATTAACTTTCCACATTATTCTGAGTTGCTTAAAAGACATTTCATACTTCTGCTCATCAGGACAAAAAAGTTGTTTTCTCAATGCATACAATCCTTTGACAGTGCCTATAGTAATCATTTACACAAAAGTACACAGTGGAAACCTAATGGAAACATCTTAAATAATCTTTCCACATGATTCTGTGTTTAGTAGAAGTTGTACCATGCCTTTGCTCAGCAAGACAAAAAAGTTCTTTTCTCAGTGAATACAATGCTCTGTCTTTACCAATAGTGTACATTTCAATTTTCCACCAAAGTACTGAGTGCAAACCTAATGGAAACATCTTAAATAATCTTTCCTCATGATTCCGAGTTGTCTATAATTTGTTTCATGCCGCTGTTCATCAAGACAAAAAAGTTGTTTCCTCAGTGCATGGAATGCTTTGACATTACCAATAGTATATAATTTAATTTTACACAAAAGTACAGAGTGGATCCCTAATGGAAACATCTTAAATTAATTTTCGACATTATTCTGAGATGCCTAAAAGACATTTCATGCCTCTGCTCATCAGGACAAAAAAGTTGTTTTCTCAATGCATACAATCCTTTAAAAGTGCCAATAGTAATCATTTACAGAAAAGTACAGAGTGGATCCCTAATGGAAACACCTTAAGTTACCTTTCCACATGATTCTGAGTTGATTAGAACTTGTACCATTCCTTTGCTCAGCAAGACAAAATAGTTGTTTTCTCAGTGCATACATTGATTTGACATTACCAATAGTATACATTTCAATCTTACACCAAAGTACTGAGTGCAAACATAATGGAAAGATGTTAAATTATCTTTCCTCATGATTCTGAGTTGTCTATAATTGGTTTCATGCCTCTGTTCATCAAGACAAAAAAGTTCTTTTCTCAGTGCATACAATGCTTTGACATTACCAATAGTATATATTTCAATTTTACACAAAAGTACAGAGTAGATCCCTAATGGAAACACCTTAAGTTACCTTTCCACATGATTCTGAGTTGATTAGAACTTGTACCATGCCTTTGCTCAGCAAGACAAATAAGTTGTTTTCTCAGTGCATACAATGCTTTGACATTACCAATAGTATACATTTCAATCTTACACCAAAGTACTGAGTGCAAACCTAATGGAAAGATGTTAAATAATCTTTCCTCATGATTCTGAGTTGTCTATAATTTGTTTCATGCCTCTGTTCATCAAGAGAAAAAAGTTCTTTTCTCAGTGCATACAATGCTTTGACTTTACGAATACTGTACATTTCAATTTTCCACCAAAGTGCTGAGTGCAAACCTGATGGAAACACCTTAAATTACCTTTCCACATGATTCTGAGTTGATTAGAACTTGTACTATGCCTTTGCTCAGCAAGACAAAAAAGTTGTTTTGTCAGTGCATACAATGCTTTGACATTACCAATAGTATACATTTCAATCTTTCACCAAAGTACTGAGTGCAAACCTAATGGAAACATCTTAAATAATCTTTCCTCATGATTCCGAGCTGTCTATAATTTGTTTCATGCCTCTGTTCATCAAGACAAAAAAGTTGTTTCCTCAGTGCATGGAATGCTTTGACATTACCAATAGTATATCACTTAATTTTGCGCAAAAGTACAGAGTGGATCCCTAATGGAAACATCTTAAATTAATTTTCCACATTATTCTGAGTTGCTTAAAAGACATTTCATGCCTCTGCTCATCAGGACAAAAAAGTTGTTTTCTCAATGCATACAATCCTTTAACAGTGCCAATAGTAATCATTTACACAAAAGTACAGAGTGGATCCCTAATGGAAACACCTTAAGTTACCTTTCCACATGATTCTGAGTTGATTAGAACTGGTACCATGCCTTTGCTCAGCAAGACAAAAAAGTTGTTTTCTCAGTGCATTCATTGCTTTGACATTACCAATAGTATACATTTCAATCTTACACCAAAGTACTGTGTGCAAACCTAATGGAAACATCTTAAATAATCTTTCCTCATGATTCTGAGTTGTCTATAATTTGTTTCATGCCTCTGTTCATCAAGAGAAAAAAGTTCTTTTCTCAGTGCATACAATGCTTTGTCTTTACAAATAGTGTACATTTCAATTTTCCACCAAAGTGCTGAGTGCAAACCTGATGGAAACACCTTAAATTACCTTTCCACAAGATTCTGAGTTGATTAGAACTTGTACTATGCCTTTGCTCAGCAAGACAAAAAAGTTGTTTTCTCAGTGCATACAATGCTTTGACATTACCAATGGTATACATTTCAATCTTACACCAAAGTACTGAGTGCAAATCTAATGGAAACATCTTAAATGATCTTTCCTCATGATTCTGAGTTGTCTATAATTTGTTTCATGCCTCTGTTCATCAAGAGAAAAAAGATCTTTTCTCAGTACATACAATGCTTTGACTTTACAAATAGTGTACATTTCAATTTTCCACCAAAGTGCTGAGTGCAAACCTGATGGAAACACCTTAAATTACCTTTCCACATGATTCTGAGTTGATTAGAACTTGTACTATGCCTTTGCTCAGCAAGACAAAAAAGTTGTTTTCTCAGTGCATACAATGCTTTGACATTACCAATGGCATACATTTCAATCTTACACCAAAGTACTGAGTGCAAACCTAATGGAAACATCTTAAATAATCTTTCCTCATGATTCTGAGTTGTCTATAATTTGTTTCATGCCTCTGTTCATCAAGACAAAAAGGTTATTTCCTCAGTGCATGGAATGCTTTGACATTACCAATAGTATACATTTTAATTTTACACAAAAGTACAGAGTGGATCCCTAAAGGAAACATCTTAAATTAACTTTCCACATTATTCTGAGTTGCATAAAATACATTTCAAGCCTCGGCTCATCAGGACAAAAAAGTTGTTTTCTCAATGCATACAATCCTTTGACAGTGCCAATAGTAATCATTTACACAAAAGTACTCAGTGGAAACCTAATGGAAACATCTTAAATAATCTTTCCACATGATTCTGTTTTTATTAGAAGTTGTACCATGGCTTTGCTCAGTAAGACAAAAAAGATGTTTTCTCAGTGCATACAATGCTTTGACTTTACCAATGGTATACATTTTAATTTTCCACCAAAGTACAGACTGCAAACCTGATGGAAACACCTTAAATTACCTTTCCACATGATTCTGAGTTGAGTAGAACTTGTACCATGCCATTGCTCAGCAAGACAAAAAAGTTGTTTTCTCAGTGCATACAATGCTTTGACATTACCAATATTATACATTTCAGTTTTACACAAAAGCACAGAGTGGATCCCTAATGCAAACACCTTAAGTTACCTTTCCACATGATTCTGAGTTGATTACAACTGGTACCATGCCTTTGCTCAGCAAGAGAAAAAAGTTCCTTTCTCAGTGAATAAAATACTCTGTCTTTACCAATAGTGTACATTTCAATTTTACACAAAAGTACAGACTGGATCCCTAATGGAAACACCTTAAGTTACCTTTCCACATTATTCTGAGTTGATTAGAACTTGTACCATGCCTTTGCTCAGCAAGACAAAAAAGTTGTTTTCTCAGTGCATACAATGCTTTCACATTACCAATAGTATACATTTCAATCTTACACCAAAGTACTGAGTGCAAACCTAATGGAAACATCTTAAATAATCTTTCCTCATGATTCTGAGTTGTCTATAATTTGTTTCAAGCCTCTGTTCATCAAGAGAAAGAAGTTCTTTTCTCAGTGCATACAATGCTTTGTCTTTACAAATAGTGTACATTTCAATTTTCCACCAAAGTGCTGAGTGCAAACCTGATGGAAACACCTTAAGTTACCTTTCCACATGATTCTGAGTTGATTAGAACTTCTACTATGCCTTTGCTCAGCAAGACAACAAAGTTGTTTTCTCAGTGCATACAGTGCTTTGACATTACCAATAGTATACATTTCAATCTTACAGCGAAGTACTGAGTACAAACCTAATGGAAACATCTTAAATAATCTTTCCTCATGATTCTGAGTTGTCTATAATTTGTTTCATGCCTCTGTTCATAAAGACAAAAAATTTCTTTTCTCAGTGCATACAGTGCTTTGACATTACCAATAGTATATCTTTCAATTTTACACAAATGTGCAGAGAGGATCCCTAATGGAAACACCTTAAGTTACCTTTCCACATGATTCTGAGTTGATTAGAACTTGTACCATCCCTTTGCTCCGCAAGACAACAAAGTTGTTTTCTCAGTGCATACAATGCTTTGACATTACCAATAGTATACATTTCAATCTTACACCAAAGTACTGAGTGCAAACCTAATGGAAACATCTTAAATAATCTTTCCTCATGATTCTGAGTTGTCTATAATTTGTTTCATGCCTCTGTTCATCAAGACATAAAAGTTGTTTCCTCAGTGCATGGAATGCTTTTGTCATTACTAATAGTAGATATTTTAATTTTACACAAAAGTACAGAGTGGATCCCTAATGGAAACATCTTAAATTAACTCTCCACATTATCCTGAGTTGCTTAAAAGACATTTCATGCCTCTGCTCCTCAGAACAAAAAAAGTTGTTTTCTCAATGCATACAATCCTTTGACAGTGCCAATAGTATACATTTTCAAGTTTACAACAAAGTACTGAGTGCAAACCTAATGGAAACATCTTAAATAATCTTTCCTCATGATTCTGAGTTGTCTATAATTTGTGTCATGCCTCTGTTCATCAAGACAAAAAAAGTTGTTTCCTCAGTGAACGGAATGCTTTGACATTACCAATAGTATATATTTTACTTTTACACAAAAGTACAGAGTGGATCCCTAATGGAAAACATCTTAAATTAACTTTTCCACATTATTCTGAGTTGCTAAAAAGACATTTCATGCCTCTGCTCATCAGGACAAAAAAAGTTGTTTTCTCAATGCATACAATCCTTTGACAGTGCCAATAGTAATCATTTACACCAAAGTACACAGTGGAAACCGAATAGAAACATCTTAACTAATCTTTCCACATGATTCTGTGTTTCATTAGAAGTTGTACCATGGCTTTTGCTCAGCAAGACAACAAAGTTTGTTTGCTCAGTGCATACAATGCTTTGCATTACCAATAGTATACATTTCAAATCTTACAGCAAAAGTACTGAGTGCAAACCTAATGGAAACATCTTAAATAATCTATCCTCATGATTCTGAGTTGTCTATAATTTGTTTTCATGCCTCTGTTCATCCAGAGAAAAAAAGTTCTTTTCTCAGTGCATACAATGCTTTGACTTTACAAATAGTGTACATTTCAATTTTCCACCAAAGTGCTGAGTGCAAACCTGATGGAAACACCTTAAATAACCTTTCCACATGATTCTGAGTTGATTAGAACTTGTACTATGCCTTTGCTCAGCAAGACAAAAAAGTTGTTTTCTCAGTGCATACAATGCTTTGGACATTACCAATAGTATACATTTTCAATCTTACACCAAAGTACTGAGTGCAAACCTAATGGAAACATCTTAAATAATCTTTCCTCATGATTCTGAGTTGTCTATAATTTGTTTCATGCCTCTGTTCATCAAGACAAAAAAGTTATTTCCTCAGTGCATGGAATGCTTTTGACATTACCAATAGTATACATTTTAATTTTACACAAAAGTACAGAGTGGATCCCTAATGGAAACAATCTTAAATTAACTTTCCACATTATTCTGAGTTGCTTAAAAGACATTTCATGCCTCTGCTCATCAGGACAAAAAAGTTGTTTTTCTCAATGCATACAATCCTTTGACAGTGCCAATAGTAATCATTTACACAAAAGTACACAGTGGAAACCTAATGGAAACATCTTAAATAATCTTTCCACATGATTCTGTGTTTATTTGAAGTTGTACCATGGCTTTGCTCAGTAAGACAAAAAAGATGTTTTTCTCAGTGCATACAATGCTTTGACTTTACCAATGGTATACATTTTAATTTTCCACCAAAGTACAGACTGCAAATTACCTTTCCACATGATTCTGAGTTGATTAGAACTTGTACCATGCCATGCAAGACAAAAAAGTTGTTTTCTCAGTGCATACAATGCTTTGACATTACCAATAGTATACATTTCAATCTTACAGCAAAGTACTGAGTGCAAACGTAATGGAAACATCTTAAATAATCTTTCCTCATGATTCTGAGTTGTCTATAATTTGTTTCATGCCTCTGTTCATCAAGACAAAAAAGTTCTTTTCTCAGTGTATACAATGCTTTGACATTACCAATAGTATATATTTCAATTTTACACAAAAGTACAGAGTGGATCCCTAATGGGAACACCTTAAGTTACCTTTCCACATGATTCTGAGTTGATTACAACTTGTACCATGCCTTTGCTCAGCAAGACATAAAAGTTGTTTTCTCAGAGCATATAATGCTTTGACATTACCAATAGTATACATTTCAATCTTACACCAAAGTACTGAGTGCAAACCTAATGGAAACATCTTAAATAATCTATCCTCATGATTCTGAGTTGTCTATAATTTGTTTCATGCCTCTGTTCATCCAGAGAAAAAAGTTCTTTTCTCAGTGCATACAATGCTTTGACTTTACAAATAGTGTACATTTCAATTTTCCACCAAACTGCTGAGTGCAAACCTGATGGAAACACCTTAAATT